>NC_048580.1:59892127-60174627 GCF_013265735.2 Oncorhynchus mykiss | reverse complement strand
CTTAGGTAGTATGCTATCAATCTGGTATCCTAGGTAGTATGCTATCAATCTGGTTTCCTTGGTTGTTTGCTATCAATCTGGTATCCTAGGTAGTATGCTATCAATCTGGTATCCTAGGTAGTATGCTATCAATCTGGTATCCTAGGTAGTTTGCTATCAATCTGGTATCCTAGGTAATTTGCTATCAATCTGGTGTCCAAGGTAGTTTGCTATCAATCTGGTTTCCTAGGTAGTATGCTATCAATCTGGTTTCCTAGGTAGTATGCTATCAATCTGGTATCCTAGGTAGTATGCTATCAATCTGGTATCCAAGGTAGTATTCTATCAATCTGGTATCCTTGGTAGTATGCTATCAATCTGGTATCCTAGGTAGTATTCTATCAATCTGGTATCCTAGGTAGTATGCTATCAATCTGGTTTCCTAGGTAGTATGCTATCAATCTGGTTTCCTAGGTAGTATTCTATCAATCTGGTATCCTAGGTAGTATGCTATCAATCTGGTTTCCTAGGTAGTATGCTATCAATCTGGTTTCCTAGGTAGTATGCTATCAATCTGGTATCCTAGGTAGTATGCTATCAATCTGGTATCCAAGGTAGTATGCTATCAATCTGGTATCCTAGGTAGTATGCTATCAATCTGGTTTCCTAGGTAGTATTCTATCAATCTGGTATCCTAGGTAGTATGCTATCAATCTGGTTTCCTAGGTAGTATGCTATCAATCTGGTTTCCTAGGTAGTATGCTATCAATCTGGTATCCTAGGTAGTATGCTATCAATCTGGTATCCAAGGTAGTATGCTATCAATCTGGTATCCTAGGTAGTATGCTATCAATCTGGTTTCCTAGGTAGTATGCTATCAATCTGGTATCCTAGGTAGTATTCTATCAATCTGGTATCCTAGGTAGTATGCTATCAATCTGGTATCCTAGGTAGTATGCTATCAATCTGGTTTCCTAGGTAGTATGCTATCAATCTGGTATCCTAGGTAGTATTCTATCAATCTGGTATCCTAGGTAGTATGCTATCAATCTGGTATCCTAGGTAGTATGCTATCAATCTGGTATCCTAGGTAGTATGCTATCAATCTGGTATCCTAGGTAGTATGCTATCAATCTGGTATCCTAGGTAGTATGCTATCAATCTGGTATCCTAGGTAGTATGCTATCAATCTGGTATCCAAGGTAGTATTCTGCTGCAGGTGTTTTTTTTTTACAATAGCCTACATGACCTTAGAATTATAAGGTTATATCTGCAAAAATATGATTCTGAGATAATTGGCTTTAACGTTCCAAACCCTCATTGGTAAAACATGTTTTATCTTGTATTCTTTATGGCTTAACAACGGGAGAATATTACCTAGGTAGAGGACATTGTACAGAACAAGGCTTTGTCAATAACTCAGTGTTGACAAAATGCAGCTAGAACCTTAGAATTCCTGTTGAATTGATACAAAGACAAAGAAGGAAGGGACAATAGTGCTTATCGGTATCTCTGCTGATCTGCTCAGTGGGCTACTTGTCATGGATTCCGTACCAGTTGCTTGAAACAGGTTGATTGTATCAGTTGGTTTTACAATTTAGGGTTTTGTTTCACAGCTAAACTGTGTGAATGGATATCATGGTTGTGAGGGGTTTGGAATAAACTGTTGACTTTAAATGTAGATTATTGGTATTCATCATCCCATTACTTGTGTGTGTGTGTGTGTGTGTGTGTGTGTGTGTGTGTGTGTGTGTGTGTGTGTGTGTGTGTGTGTGTGTGTGTGTGTGTGTGTGTGTGTGAGAAGGAGAGTCGGGGGGGGGGGGGGGGGGGGGGGGCAAGCAAGCAAGCCACAACGTGCAAGGATGAGGTGGGGGAGGGCATAGGAAAAAAAGAGAGGGGGAGAAAGAGAGGGAGGGAGTAGACAAGATCTGCTTCTCAATGTGTGAGCGTTAAGCAGAGGAGCTGCTGCCTGCTGTAGGTGAACACACAGAGACATTCAGAAGATGCTCTCAGTGAGAGGGGAGCTGACAATGGCCTTCCATATCATGCTCAAGCTCCTGGACTCCTGGTAATACAGATGTAGGATCTTCATTTGATCCCCCTGTTGCAGGATAACTTTCCTGGAAATGTAAAACTTGTAGTGTATTTGAGGTTTAATTTCCCGATGAAATTTCAAACGTGATCTTCCCTTATGAAAAATGTATCAACCCCTGCAAAAATGTCCATTAATTATAATCCACATAATAATTCACATTTCCTGTTGTTGCAGGATTATTTTCCTGCTGTAGCAAATTGGCTCAAATTAAGATCCTAAATCTGTAGTTGAGATTCTACCTGCAGAGTGCTGTGTCTCATTCTCGTTTGGTGGTTTAGTCGCTCAGTGGCTCTTCTTCAGTGGTACGGTGGATGGGAGCAACCTTCTGCAGCGTCAGTCAGTCAGTCAGCTTCACTAATGCAGAGAGATCAGTAGCTCCTGTCTTAGTAGCAGGAGAGAGAAGGGGTGAGCGAGAGAGAGAGAGAGAGGGTGAGAGAGAGAGAGGGTGTGAGAGAGAGAGAGAGAGAGAGAGAGGGTGAGAGAGAGAGAGGGTGAGCGAGAGAGAGAGGGTGAGCGGGGGAGGGGGAGGGGAGAGAGGGGGAGGGAGGGGGAGGGAGAGAGGGGAGGGAGAGGGAGGTAGAGGGAGAGGGGGAGGGAGGGTGAGAGAGAGGGAGGGAGAGGGGGAGGGGGAGCGAGAGGGAGGGAGAGGGGGAGCGAGAGAGAGGGAGGGGGAGGGGAGGGAGAGAGTGAGAGAGAGAGAGAGAGAGAGAGAGGGTGAGAGAGAGAGAGGGTGAGAGGTAGAGGGGGAGCGAGTGAGGGAGAGGGTTAGCAGACCGCATGGGGAGGCGGTGATCACTCTGGCTAAAGCACAACGTAGCACAGCGCAGCGCCACTCTGAGAATGAGAGAGAGTGAGAGAGAGAGAGAGAGAGTGAGAGAGAGTGAGAGCTGGGCTAGCTCAGCTCTGCAGCAGGACCCGTCGTCCTTCCCTCCATCCTTGCGTCCCTCCGTCTGTCCGGTGAAGTGGTTGTTTTTGCTCGGGGTGAACGGTTACGGAGTAACGCCGGTCATTAATGCTCTCTCTGTCTCTCTGCCGCTGCTTTGCAGGAGTGGTGCCAGCCAAGAGGAGCCCCAAGCTGGTGGTAAGTACAACACAACTCTCTTCTCCTTCTTCTCCTCCCTTCTTCTCCCTTTCCTCCTCTGCATGTGTTAGTGTTATTCCCCCGGTGCATGCCTGCTTTCTACTGGATGGATGTGTGGGCTATTTAAAGAACAAAAGACATGGAGCCTTCCATATACCTCCCCTGCTACTTTCCTTTCTCCCCTCTTTCCCCTGTCTCTCTCCCTCACTGTCTGTGACCTCCTTTTCTTTCTCTCTTTCTGAAACTCCCCATTGCTCCCTCTCCCTGTCTTTTCTCTCTCCATATTATATCTCTCTTTCTCTCCCGCTCTCTCTCTCTTCCTCCCTCCACCTCTCCCATGCTGTCATACTATCAGCGATTAAGGTTGGCCTTGGTGCCCTGGTTGATTCGTTGTATTAGTGACCAGCTGGTAGGGGTGGCATAGGGTCATGGATGAGGGGAAAGAGGGAGGAGGGAGGGGCTGTCATAGTAGTGGCTTGTGTAGAGGAGGATAGATTAACAAATAATGATGGAATGAGGGAAAGACCTGAAGGAAATGTTAGAGGTATTCTATGGGAGTGACTCACATGCTTGAGCCCAGAGGTACAGTGGACAGAGAGGAGGAGAGGCACACTAGCTACCTCAGTACTGGAGCAGTAGGATGGCCTCTCCAGGGACAATAACTTTGTTCTGAGGTTTAAAGAGCGAACGCCTCCTCATCCTTAACACACATCTTAACCTGATGAGAAGTCAATACTGGCTATGAGGAGACAACACTAGAGCTGTAAATAACACTCAGTCCATGGCATCCCCTGGAGCCTCATCCAGAGGGTAAAGTTGTCCCTAGAATGGATCCTAGATCCGTTTTGTGTTCTGCCACCCTATTGGTTTAAATCAGTATTTGGGGAGGCAGCAAAGGAGGAACACTCCACTCATAGTGATTTATGCTCCCAACTGTGTTTTTAGTATGACTGTTTATCAAACCTTAGCTTGTCATCAGGTAATGGGAGGGTGGGCTAAACCTAGTTCAGTGCCAAACTGGCAACTTCTACCCACAGCCATCCACAGAGTATGTATACTATAGGAATGTGGATAATACATTACATACATATTTCAGCGTTCCTGTTAACAGGAAGCAGGGCTATTTGGGATTAGGGATTAGTGAGATATGGCATCGGTCATAGATGGGGCATCGCTGATTGAGGTCATGTGACAGGGTAGGGGAGGGGAAGGGCTCTGTAAGGGTTGAGCGGGGGCAATGGTGACCCTGGTCGGTTGCCACTGACAATTCGTTTTTCACGATGGGAAAGCAGTCTTTGTGTTGTATCATTGAAATGTCAGGCTGCATGCAAGTCTGTGTCAGCCTCTAAGCGCTGTTCTGCCTCTGATGCTGGGCTTTAAATATGTGCTTAGAGTACACTGCCATTTGCAAGAGGGACCCAATTGTCTTGGTGTATTTGCAAAGTGTTGGGCTTGTAAGTGTGTTTTTTGTTTCTACTAACAAGCTTGTGTTTGCTTTTCCTCTCATGCATGATGTTGATTTTAATGTTTTATCAACCATAACAAATATTCTAGAACTGTCAAATGTCTTAATGTATCTAGATACAACCTGATGACATGGTTTCCTTGGCCTGAACCTGTATGTTCAATGTGTTAGACACCTACAGGTTTTTCATATTTCATTTTGATAAGCTTCTTCAAATGTCCCACAGTCTTATAACCAAGCTTAGAGGTCTTATATTCAGTGAATTGCACTGAACTGAATATATCTTTTTTGTATAAAAAAAACTGAAAACTAGTGTTATTGGCTGAGAGGTTTGGAACATTAATTCTGTACAATTGTGAAAATGATGATAATGCCCTTTTAGTGTAAGAGCTATTTGAGAAGACCGTCTGAAATTTCAGCCCATTTTGGTGGGAAGCATTTCTCGCCTTCCTGGTGTCATGATAAATGGGGGGACATGAACGTAGTGTGCGTATGAAGCAACACATCGTGTTGTCTTATTGTAATATAAAGAAACTATTCAGAGACTGTTCTGTGTGTGGGCGTCATAGAAACCATGTCATCTCTCCCGCACACCGTTAGAATGCAGCTCTTACTGACCGACACAATCAATTCTCTTGGTGTTTCTATGATAATGACCTTGGATGGTTGTTTCCTTATTCTCTCTCTCTACTACCTTCCCTTCTTACTCATCTCTCTTTTATCACTCCGTCTTTATTCTGTCTTCTCTTATTCGGCCCTCTCTTTCTCCTTCTTTCTCACTATCCCCTCACCTTCTCGTCTTATCTCTCTCCCCCTGTCTTCCACCCTTTCTCCCTCCTTTCTCTCCCTACCCATTCTGTCCATTCAGCAGCAGCTGGAGAGGAAGGACAGTCAGAGCAGCTCCCAGCACAGTGTGTGCAGCCATCGCAGCACCCACACAGACTCTCCCAGCCACCCCTCCTCCAACATGCCCAGTGAGGCCGTAGGCCCCCCTCCGGCCGCCCCCACTCAGCTGCTGCCTGGCCTGCCTCCCCTGCCCACCCAGGACCCTGGAGATGGTACCATGACCCTCCAGAAGAAGCCAGACCCCTTCAAGATCTGGGCCCAGTCCAGGAGCATGTATGAGAGCAGACGTGAGTCATCACTTCACTGTGGTTGTTTGGCACAACTGAAGTGTAGGTTCAACAATGCTGCCGAACACAAATACATCAAACATGTATAAACTAGAGTGAATGAGCCTGGGATCTGATCATCATGCCTGTTGATTGGTGGGAAGAGAGAAACTCTTGGAACTATTCTCATTATTCTGTTAGGATTAGACTAGGCAGTGTATGAGTGTGTTTAAGTAAGTGGGTGTTGCATTGTGACCTGGAGGAGAAGCATTGTTAAGTACTTTGAAGGAACAGCTGTGTGTGTGTGTGTGTGTGTGTGTGTGTGTGTGTGTGTGTCCAACCTGACTCTGTGACCGAAGATGTCTCGGAGAGCTTAGTCTCCTTCAGACACAGACGTGTTTCTTGCTCTGTCAGGCTATCGACACCTCTCAATATAGGACTGTGTAGGTCTGATGCCAGCGGAATTAGGGACTAGAAATGCAGGATCACATGGATCCTACCTTGCTGACGACTCAGAAAGGAAATATATGGTATATCCAGTGTTGACCCAAGCCTACGTCATGAGCTATTTGACAAAAATAATGTAGATGTTCTCATCAGCAGAAAAAAATAATAATCTATTTGAACAATACTTTTTCCTTGTTCTGACCCTAAGAATTGGGAATGACAGAAGGTACACTGGGCGATAGAAGGCAGCCCCGTTTTGAGTTGTAAAAGCATAAACATCTGTTCTGAAGACTCTCCCCCATATCCTTTGCAGTCACAACTCAGGTCCTCCATTATTCATGAGTGGAGGAGGGCGCCACCCCACTTATTTACTATACTCACTACAAATCTCTTGAGAGAAATGGTTTGCTCTCCAAACAATGGGTCATTCATTTCCATCTAGGGGGCAATATGATGACTCCTGGAGAAAAACAGTAATTCTTTATTAAGGAGTCTGGTCATTTACAGTACATTGCAACATATACAATTAAACTGAGTGGGGAGACGAGCAAACATAACTTAGTGTAATAGGAATGTAATGTTGTTTTCTCAAATGCCATTTGCACTTTATAAGAGGCAGGCCGTTGCAGGTCTGGCAACAATAATGTGTTTACATTCATGGTGTATTAAAAATGCATCCATTATCAGAATAAGTTCATTATGTGTGCATGTGCAGCTTGTGTGTGTGTGTGTGTATGTATGTATGTCAGTGAGTAGTGCTAGTTGCATGCCAGCCTCAGCCTGTTTGTGTGTGTGCTAGCAGGTGGTGTTGCAGTGCTGGTTAATCAGTGCAGGTGGTGTTGCAGTGCTGGTTAATCAGTGCAGGTGGTGTTGCAGTGCTGGTTAATCAGTGCAGGTGGTGTTGCAGTGCTGGTTAATCAGTGCAGGTGGTGTTGCAGTGCTGGTTAATCAGTGCAGGTGGTGTTGCAGTGCTGGTTAATCAGTGCAGGTGGTGTTGCAGTGCTAGTTAATCAGTGCAGGTGGTGTTGCAGTGCTGGTTAATCAGTGCAGGTGGTGTTGCAGTGCTGGTTAATCAGTGCAGGTGGTGTTGCAGTGCTGGTTAATCAGTGCAGGTGGTGTTGCAGTGCTGGTTAATCAGTGCAGGTGGTGTTGCAGTGCTGGTTAATCAGTGCAGGTGGTGTTGCAGTGCTGGTTAATCAGTGCAGGTGGTGTTGCAGTGCTGGTTAATCAGTGCAGGTGGTGTTGCAGTGCTGGTTAATCAGTGCAGGTGGTGTTGCAGTGCTGGTTAATCAGTGCAGGTGGTGTTGCAGTACTGGTTAATCAGTGCAGGTGGTGTTGCAGTGCTAGTTAATCAGTGCAGGTGGTGTTGCAGTGCTGGTTAATCAGTGCAGGTGGTGTTGCAGTGCTGGTTAATCAGTGCAGGTGGTGTTGCAGTGCTGGTTAATCAGTGCAGGTGGTGTTGCAGTGCTGGTTAATCAGTGCAGGTGGTGTTGCAGTGCTGGTTAATCAGTGCAGGTGGTGTTGCAGTGCTGGTTAATCAGTGCAGGTGGTGTTGCAGTGCTGGTTAATCAGTGCAGGTAGTGTTGCAGTGCTGGTTAATCAGTGCAGGTGGTGTTGCAGTGCTAGTTAATCAGTATGTAAAGTAGAGCCAGTAGAATCTAGGTCTGCTGCTGATTAAATATTAACTGTGCCTGGTGATCCCTCCACCATGGAGCTGATCTTACTGTTTGTTGGGCTGGATTATTAGAATGGGTTAAAGTTGGAGATGGGGGTTGAGAGGAAAGGAGAGGTATTTAATGTGTGCTGGTGCATCTGTGTGTCTGTCATGGACTCATATCAGCGTTATGGTGCTCTGTGGTGTTGGTGGTGTCAGGAGATAGGACAGAGATAGGACTGAGACAGGGCTAGAGATGAGACCATGCTGGGACCCTCCTGCAGAGGATATGTTTTCTGACAGTTACAGGCTGTGCTTGCGTGTGTGCGTGCAAGAGAGAGAGAGATCTGCTGTGCTAGGGACAGGGATCAGTGGAAGGCTAATGACTTATCCAACCTACACACACACACACACACAGCCAGCCAGCCAGCCAGCCAGCCAGTCAGTGGAAGGCTAATGACTTATCCAACCTACACACACACACACACACACACAGCCAGCCAGCCAGCCAGCTAGCTAGCTAGCTAGCTATAAAATCTGTCCATGCCCTGTGTTCAGACTGGCCCTGTGGGTGAACAGACTAACACCAAATTGCCTGTGTCCTCTCACAGCCACGCATGTTTGTGTTCCTCAGAGAGAGATGGAGAGTTAAAAGGTCACATTCATAGAGAGCATGTACATGGCATTTGTTCCTCCTGTCCTCTGGGAGCCAACCCTGCACCTGAGAGAAGGAACCTAATATGCCCAGTGATGCAGAGGAGAGTAGAGAGGAGGGGGTGTTCATACCAGAAAGTTTAATAACAAGATCTAACTGAAATGAATTTAAATGTAGTCCAACGCCAGGATAGTGGGCTTGAATCCCGGGACCACCCGTACGTAAAATGTATGAACGCATGACTGTAAGTCACTTTGGATAAAAGTTTCTGCAAAATGGTATATATTATATTATGATTATGAATACTGAACTTAATTGCAGTGTATTGATTAATGCAACAGTCATGCTGTAGGTTTAACTTTCTGAGTGTCAGGTCTACTCCCTGTTTCACCTCCACTGAGCTCTTGTGTTGTGTATTTCAGAGCCAGATTGCCAGGAGCAGGAGATCTTCCTGTGGCGGAAGGATACAGGTTTTGGGTTCCGCATCCTGGGAGGAAATGAGGCCGGAGAGCCGGTGAGTATCTCTGCACCGTTCCTCCACCATATCCCTTGTCTGTCACAGTTTTTTGGATGCACCAATGAAAAGCAAAAGGTTTGTAATGGGATCTTTTCATGCAGGACACCATTCATTTACAGTGCTTTCGGGAAATATTCAGACCCCTTGAGTTTTTCCACATTTTGTTACGTTATCAGTTATCATAGACTATCCGTATTCAAAAATCTATTAAAATGTTGTTGTTTTTTCCACTCATCAATCTACACACAATAGCCCATAATGACAAAGCAAAAACTTTTTTTAAATTTTTTATTCTTTACATTTTTGTATATAAAAATGTACATTTACATAAGTACTCAGACCCTTTACTCAGTACTTTGTTGATGCACCTTTGGCAGTGGTTACAGCCTCGCGTCTTCTTGGGTGTGACGCTACAACCTTGGCACACCTGTATTTAAGGAGTTTCTCCCATTCTTCTCTGCAGATCCTCTCAAGCTCTGTCAGGTTGGATGGGGAGCGTTGCTGCACAGCTATTTTCAGGTCTCTCCAGAGATGTTCGATCGGGTTCAAGTCCAGGCTCTGGCTGGGCCACTCAAAGCTATTCAGAGACTTGCTTTGTCTTGGCTGTGTGCTTAGGGTCATTGTCCCGTTGGAAGGTGAACCTTCGTCCCTGTCTGAGGTCCTGAGAGCTCTTGAGCATGTTTTCATCAAGGATCTCTCTATATGTTGCTCCGTTCATCTTTCCCTCAATCCTGACTAGTCTCCTTGCCGCTGAAAAACATCCCCATAGCATGATGATGCCATCACCATGCTTCACCGTAGGGATGGTGCCAGGTTTCCTCCAGACATGACGCTTGTTATTCAGGCCAAATAGTTCAATCTTGGTTTCATCAGACCAGAGCATCTTGTTTCTCATGGTCTTAGAGTCTTTGAGTGCCTTTTGGCAAACTCCAAGCGGGCTGTCATGTGCCTTTTACTGAGGAGTAGCTTCTGTCTGGTCACTCTACCATGAAGGCTTGATTGGTGGAGTGCTGCAGAGATGATTGTCCTTCTTGAAGGTTTTCCCATCTCCACAAAGGAACTCTAGAGCTCTGTCAGAGTGACCATTGGTTCTTGGTCACCTCCCTGACCAATGCCCTTCTCTCCTGATTGCTCAGTTCGGTCGGGCGGCCAGCTCAAAGAAGAGTCTTGGTGGTTCCAAACTTCTTCCATTTAAGAATGATGGAGGCCACTATGTTCTGGGGGACCTTCAATGCTGCAGAAATGTTTTGGTACCCTTCCCCAGATCTGTACCTCGACACAATCCTGTCTCGGAGCTCTACAGACAATTCCTTCCACCTCATGACTTGGTTTTTGCTCTGACATGCACTGTCAACTGTGAGACCTTGGGGCGGCAGGGTAGCCTAGTGGTTAGAGCATTGGACTAGCAGCCAGGTTGCAAGTTCAAATCCCAGAGCTGACAAGGTACAAATCTGTCGTTCTGCCCCTGAACAGGCAGTTAACCCACCGGCCGTCATTGAAAATAAGAATTTATTCTTAAATGATTTGCCTAGTTAAATAAAGGTAAAAAATATATACACTGCTCAAAAATATAAAGGGAACACTTAAACAGCACAATGAAACTCCAAGTCAATCACACTTCTATGAAATCAAACTGTCCACTTTGAAAGCAACACTGATTGACAATACATTTCACATGCTGTTGTGCAAATGGAATAGACAACAGGTGGAAATTATAGGCAATTAGCAAGACACCCCCAATAAAGGAGTGGTTCTGCAGGTGGTGACCACAGACCACTTCTCAGTTCCTATGCTTCCTGGCTGATGTTTTGGTCACTTTTGAATGCTGGCAGTGTTTTCACTCTAGTGGTAGCATGAGACGGAGTCTACAACCCACACAAGTGGCTCAGGTAGTGCAGCTCATCCAGGATGGCACATCAATGCGAGCTGTGGCAAGAGTGTCCAGAGTGTCCCGAGCATGTCCAGAGCATGGAGGCGCTACCAGGAGACAGGCCAGTACATCAGGAGACGTGGAGGAGGCCGTAGGAGGGCAACAACCCAGCAGCAGGACCGCTACCTCCGCTTTTGTGCAAGGAAGAGCAGGAGGAGCACTGCCAGAGCCCTGCAAAATGACCTCCAGCAGGCCAAAAATGTGCATGTGTCTGCTCAAATGGTCAGAAACAGACTCCATGAGGGTGGTATGAGGGCCCGACGTCCACAGGTGGAGGTTATGCTTACAGCCCAACACCGTGCAGGACGTTTGGCATTTGCCAGAGAACACCAAGATTGTCAAATTCGCCACTGGCGCCCTGTGTTCTTCACAGATGAAAGCAGGTTCACACTGAGCACAGGTGACAGACGTGACAGAGTCTGGAGACGCCGTGGAGAACGTTCTGCTGCCTGCAACATCCTCCAGCATGACCGGTTTGGTGGTGGGTCAGTCATGGTGTGGGGTGGCATTTCTTTGGGGGTCCGCACAGCCCTCCATGTGCTCGCCAGAGGTAGTCTGACTGCCATTAGGTACCGAGATGAGATCCTCAGACCCCTTGTGAGACCATATGCTGGTGCGGTTGGCCCTGGGTTCCTCCTAATGCAAGACAATGCTAGACCTCATGTGGCTGGAGTGTGTTAGCAGTTCCTGCAAGAGGAAGGCATTGATGCTATGGACTGGCCCGCCCGTTCCCCAGACCTGAATCCAATTGAGCACATCTGGGACATCATGTCTCGCTCCATCCACCAACACCAAGTTGCACCAAAGACTGTCCAGGATTTGGTGGACGCTTTAGTCCAGGTCTGAGAGGAGATCCCTCAGGAGACCATCCGCCACCTCATCAGGAGCATGCCCAGGCAGGGAGAGATGTCATACAGACACGTGGAGGCCACACACACTACTGAGCCTCATTTTGACTTGTTTTAAAGACATTACATCAAAGTTGGATCAGCCTGTAGTGTGGTTTTCCACTTTAATTTTGAGTGACTCCAAATCCAGACCTCCATGGGTTGATAAATTTGATTTGCATTGATATTTTTGTGTGATTTTGTCATCAGCACATTCAACTATGTAAAGAAAAAATTATTTAATAAGAATATTTCATTCATTCAGATCTAGGATGTGTTATTTTAGTGTTCCCTTTATTTTATTGAGCAGTGTATATACAGTGGGGCAAAAAAAGTATTTAGTCAGCCACCAATTGTGCAAGTTCTCTCACTTAAAAAGATGAGAGAGACCTGTAATTTTCATCATAGGTACACTTCAACTATGACAGACAAAATGAGAAATAAAATCCAGAAAATCACATTGTAGGATTTTTAATGAATTTATCTGCAACCTATGGTGGAAAATAAGTTTTTGGTCAATAACAAAAGTTTATCTCAATACTTTGTTATATACCCTTTGTTGGCAATGACAGAGCAGTGATGTTTGAGGCTGTTGCTGGGCAACACGGACTTTCAACTCCCTCCAAAGATTTTCTATGGGGTTGAGATCTGGAGACTGGCTAGGCCACTCCAGGACCTTGAAATGCTTCTTACGAAGCCACTCCTTCGTTGCTCGGGCGGTGTGTTTGGGATCATTGTCATGCTGAAAGACCCAGCCATGTTTCATCTTCAATGCCCTTGCTGATGGAAGGAGGTTTTCACTCAAAATTTCACGATACATGGCCCCATTCATTCTTTCCTTTACACGGATCAGTCGTCCTGGTCCCTTTGCAGAAAAACAGCCCCAAAGCATGATGTTTCCACCCCCATGCTTCACAGTAGCTATGGTGTTCGTTGGATGCAACTTAGCATTCTTTGTCCTCCAAACATGACGAGTTGAGTTTTTACCAAAATTTTTACCAAAATATTTTGGTTTCATCTGACCATATGACATTCTCCCAATCTTCTTCTGGATCATCCAAATGCTCTCTAGCAAACTTCAGACGGGCCTGGACATGTACTGGCTTAAGCAGGGGGACATGTCTGGCACTGCAGGATTTGATTCCCTGGCGGCGTAGTGTGTTACTGAAGGTAGGCTTTGTTACTTTGGTCCCAGCTCTCTGCAGGTCATTCACTAGGACCCTCCGCGTGGTTCTGTGATTTTTGCTCACCGTTCTTGTGATCATTTTGACCCCACAGGGTGAGATCTTGCGTGGAGCCCCAGATCGAGGGAGATTATCAGTGGTCTTGTATGTCTTCCATTTCCTAATAATTGTTCCCACAGTTGATTTCTTCAAACCAAGCTGCTTACCTATTGCAGATTCAGTCTTCCCAGCCTGGTGCAGGTCTACAATTTTGTTTCTGGTGTCCTTTGACAGCTCTTTGGTCTTGGTCATAGTGGAGTTTGGAGTGTGACTGTTTGAGGTTGTGGACAGGTGTCTTATATACTGATAACAAGTTCAAACAGGTGCCATTAATACAGGTAACGAGTGGAGGACAGAGGAGCCTCTTAAATAAGAAGTTCCAAGTCTGTGAGAGCCGGAAATCTTGCTTGTTTGTAGGTGACCAAATACTTATTTTCCACCACAATTTGCAAATAAATTCATTAAAAATCCTACAATGTGATTTTCTGGATTTTTTTTCTTCTCATTTTGTCATAGTTGATGAAAATTACAGGCCTCTCTCATCTTTTTAAGTGGGAGAACTTGCATAATTGGTGGCTGACTAAATACTTTTTTGCCCCACTGTATATAGACAAGTGTGTGCCTTTCCAAATCATGTCCAATCAATTGAATTTACCACAGGTGGAATCCAATCAAGTTGTAGCAACATCTCAACAATGATCAATGGAAACAGGATGGACCTGAGCTCAATTACGAGTCTCATAGCAAAGGGTCTGAATAGTTATGTAAATAAGGTATTTCTGTTTTTTGTTTTTATTAAATGTGCAAAAATGTCTAAAAACCCTCTTTTCGTTTCGTCATTATGGGGTATTGTGTGTAGATTGATGAGAATTTTGGCTGTAACGTAACAAAATGTGGAAAAAAAGCCACTGTATACATGACTGACAATTAAGCATTCCAAAGCAAGACTGGAAGCATAAAACATGTATCTGCATTCCCCATGTCTGGTTATTACATCACGTGTTACATCATAAATAAACACTAAAGTTCTGAATTAAACAGCACTGCTGCGTGATACTGCGTGTTAAAAGGGCAGCTGATATACTGAACCCTCAATATTCTATTACAGCCTCATCACTATGTTTCCTGTCAGAGTTCCTTCCTTTTGGGTTTTCTTTGTTAAGCTACACACACACACACACACACACACACACACACACACACACACACACACACACACACACAACACTCATTCTGTGTCAGCTCACACTGTGATGCTCGACCGAACCAACAGCCTCATAGTCTTCCTTCTCTCTTCTGTCTGCATCAGTTGTTCTCCCCCACTCTCCCCCTCTAATTTGAAGCAGTAGAAATGTAGATTCCACTGTCTGTTTCTGTGTCTCTGAGAGATATGACTGGTGCTGTCTGTTACATGAGGTCGGCCTGCGTGCTGTTCTTAGGAGATTAATTTAGGCAGACAGAAGGTGTTGGTTATGTGGCATATTTTTCTATCAGAGACATGAACAGAGAGAAAGTAGAGAAAGGGAGTTATATATATATATATATTATATGCTGACAGGTATATTAAATCAAGCACACACCCATGCAATCTCCATAGGAACATTGGCAGTGGAATGGCTTACTGAGGAGCTCAGTAACTTTCTTCTTGGGACCTTCATAGGATGCCACCTTTCCAACAAGTCAGTTCGTCAAATTTCTGCCCTGCTAGAGCTGCCCCAGTCAACTGTAAGTGCTGTTATTGTGAAGTGGAAATATATAGTAGCAACAACGGCTCAGCAGCGAAGTGGTAGCGCACACAAGCTCACAGAATGGGACCGCCAAGTGCTGAAGCGTGTACCGAGTTCGTAACTGTTTGTTGAGCTTCATAAAAGGGGTGTCCATGGCCGAGCAGCCGCACACAAGCCTAAGATCACAATGCCAAGCGTCAACTGGAGATGTGTAAAGCTAGCCGCCATTAGACTCTAGAGCAGTGGAAACTCTGTAGTGATGAATCACGCATCACCATCTGGCAGTTGGACGGACAAATCTGGGTTTGGAGGATGCCAGGAGAACGCTATCTACCCAAATGAAATCAAATGTATTTATATAGCCCTTCTTACATCAGCTGATATCTCAAAGTGCTGTACATAAACCCAGCCTAAAACCCCAAACAGCATGCAATGCAGGTGTAGAAGCACGGTGGCTAGGAACAACTCCCTAGGAAGGCCAAAACCTAGGAAGAAACCTAGAGAGGAACCAGGCTATGAGGGGTGGCCTGTGCCGGGCGGAGATTATAACAGAACATGGCCAAGATGTTCAAATGTTCATAAATGACCAGCATGGTCAAATAATAATAATCACAGTAGTGGTCGAGGGTGCATCAAGTCAGCACCTCAGGAGTAAATGTCAGTTGGCTTTTCATAGCCGATCATTAAGAGTATCTCTATCGCTTCTGCTGTCTCTAGAGAGTTGAAAACAGAAGGTCTGGGACAGGTAGCATGTCCGGTAAACAGGTCAGGGTTCCATAGCCGCAGGCAGAATAGTTGAAATTGGAGCAGCAGCACGGCCAGGTGGACTGGGGACAGCAAGGAGTCATCATGCCAGGTAGTCCTGAGGCATGGTTCTAGGGCTCAGGTCCTCCGAGAGAGAGAAAGAAAGAGAAAATTAGAGAGAGCATACTTAAATTCCCACAGGACACCGGATAAGACAGGAGAAGTACTCCAGGTATAACAAACTGACCCTAGCCCCCCGACACATAACCTACTGCAGCATAAATACTGGAGGCTGAGACAGGAGGGGTCAGGAGACACTGTGGCCCCATCCGATGATACCCCCGGACAGGGCCAAACAGGAAGGATATAACCCCACCCACTTTGCCAAAGCACAGCCCCCACACCACTAGAGGGATATCTTCAACCACCAACTTACCATCCTGAGACAAGGCCGAGTATAGCCCACAAAGATCTCTGCCACGGCACAACCCAAGGGGGGGCGCTAACCCAGACAGGAAGATCACGACAGTGACTCAAACCACTCAAGTGACGCACCCCTCCTAGGGATGGCATGAAAGAGCACCAGTAAGCCAGTGCCAGTACCCCAATGCATAGTGCCAACTGTAAAGTTTGGTGGAGGATAAATAATGGCCTGGGGCTGTTTTTCATGTTTCGGGCAAAGCCCCTTAGTTCCAGTTCAGGGACATTTTAACGCTACAGCATCCAATGGCATTCCAGACGATTCTGTGCATTGGGACGGAATGGAACATCAAATGGCTTAATTTAGCTGCGTTGAACTTGAACCACAAGTGAAGTACAAGGCTGATTTATATGTATCATGTTTTGTAGATCTAGAGTATTCCCATTATGAAGTACAGAGCTAATGTATCTGTATGGTATTTTGTAGATCTACATTGGGCACATAGTGAAGTATGGAGCAGCAGATGAGGATGGGCGTCTGCGTTCGGGGGACGAGCTCATCTGTGTGGACGGCACGGCGGTGGTGGGCAAGTCTCACCAGCTGGTGGTGCAGCTGATGCAGCAGGCCGCCAAGCAGGGCCACGTCAACCTCACTGTCCGACGCAAAAGCTCAGGATACGGAGGTGAGGATGGGTCACAGAGGCATATGCATACACAGGGAAACACTCACCACACACACTCACCACACACACTCACCATACACACTCACCCACACACACTCACCACACACTCCACAACAGCGGCCACCTACACTACCCACGCTAGTTAAAACCTATTGCTTATTGGCTCAGTGAACTATCACTAGCCCGTGCCAAACATAAGGGGGGGATATTTGCTGAACAGGTTTTTATATTGCCTGCCCACCTCTTCATTCCCCCCATCTCTTCTTCAGTGGGTAAAGGGGAGGGTGATGTGCCCCCATCCCCGGCCTCGTCGCACCACAGCAGCACCCAGGCCCCCTCCCTGACCGAGGGCAAGCGAACCCCCCAGGGCAGCCAGAACTCCCTCAACACAGTCAGCTCCGGCAGTGGCTCCACCAGTGGGATCGGCAGTGGGGGAGGAGGGGGCTCCGGCAGTGCTGTGGTCCCCGCAGCCCTGCAACCATATGACATGGAGATCCAACGCGGAGAGAACGAGGGCTTCGGATTCGTCATTGTGTCGTCGGTCTCCAGGCCTGATGCTGGGACTACTTTGGGTGAGTGGGATGGGCAATGCTACGGTGGACTTGGTTATGGTGAGCTAAGTGAGATGGCAATGCTACGGTGGGCTGGGTTATGGTGAGCTGAGTGGGATGGGCAATACTACGGTGAGCTGGGTTATGGTGAGCTGAGTGGGATGGGCAATGCTAAAGTGGGCTGGGTTATGGTGAGCTGAGTGGGATGGGCAATACTACTCTGGGCTGGGTTATGGTGAGCTGAGTGGGATGGGCAATACTACTCTGGGCTGGGTTATGGTGAACTGAGTGGGATGGGCAATGCTAAAGTGGGCTGGGTTATGGTGAGCTGAGTGGGATGGGCAATACTACTCTGGACTGGGTTATGGTGAGCTAGACTTTGCTACTATGCTGGGTTTAGTTGCAATTTTTTGATGACTGAAAATCAGTTATCATTTGCTCTCGGTTGAACTGATAATATGGTTAAATCTGGCATGTAATCTTGGCGAAGCCTGATTCTGCTGATTGACTTTACTGTGGTTCCGAACAGACCCGAGGACAACCCGGTCCAATCCGAGTTAGGGAAGCAGCAAAGGGGTTCCGCTCCGCCTCCGCAGCAGCTAGTGAAAGTGCAGCGCGCCAAATTCAAAACAACAAAAATCTCATAATTAAAATTCCTCAAGCATACAAGTATTTTACACCATTTTAAAGATAACATTCTCGTTAATCGGGCCACAGTGTCTGATTTCAAATAGGATTTACAGTGAAAGCAACACAAACGATTATGTTAGGTCACCACCAAGCCCCAGAAAAACACAGCCATTTTTTCCAGCCAAAGCAAAGAGAGGAATCGCAAAAAGCAGAAATAGAGATAAAATGAATCACTAACATTTGATGATCTTCATCAGATGGGACTTCATGTTACACAATACATGTATGTTTTGTTTGATAAAGTTCATATTTATATAAACAAATCTGAGTTTACATTGGCGCGTTACGTTCAGTAGTTCTAAAACATGTGGTGATATTGCAGAGAACCACATCAATTTACAGAAATACTCATAATAAACATTGATAAAGATACGACTATTATACATGGAATGTTAGATAAACTTCTCCTTAATGCAACCGCTGTGTCAGATTTCAAAAAAACTTTACGGAGAAAGCAAACCATGCAATAATCTGAGTGTAGCCTTTAGACAACAAAGCAGCCAAAAAGATACCCGCCATATTGGGTAGTCAACATTTCTCAGAAATAGCATTTAAAATATTCACCTACCTTTGATGATCTTCATCAGAATGCACTCCCAGGAATCCCAGTTCCACCATAAATGTTTTGATTTGTTTGATAATGTCCATCAGTTATGTCCAAATATCTTCTTTTGTTAGGGCATTTGGTAAACAAATCCAAAAGCGCGTTCAGGTCGCGCCGAACGTCGGACGAAAAGTTCAAAAAGTTCCGTTACAGCTCGTAGAAACATGCCAACCTAAGTATGGAATCAATCTTTAGGATGTTTTTAACATAAAACTTCATTAATATTCCAACTGGACAATTCCTTTGTCTGTACAAATTAAGTGGAACGTAGCTACCTTTTCACGTGAGCGCGCCAGACCGAGGCTGTGGCCAGACCACTCACTTAAAGAGCCCTTATGAACCCCTCCTTTAGAGTAGAATCCTCAAAACAGGTTCTAAATACTGTTGACATCTAGTGGAAGCGCTGGGAAGTGAAAAACAACTAATATCACCCTGTATCTTCAATGGGGGCTGAGTTGAAAAACTACAAACCTCAGATTTCCCACTTCCTGGTTGGATTTGTCTCAGGTTTTTGCCTGTCATATGAGTTCTGTTATACTCACAGATATAATTCAAACCGTTTTAGAAACTTCGGAGTGTTTCCTATCCAATACTACTAATTCATCCAAAAGTGAAAATGCTGCCCCCTATCCCAAAAAGGTTAAGATACTTAAATAACCGGAGATGATAAAGCATAAGGGAGGTAGAGAGTGGTGATGCTCTAGCAGGGGCTGTGTGAGTGTGTAGGCTACTGGGAGTTTGACCGAGTGACACAGTAACAGGGAGGAGGGAGGGAGAGACAAGAGACCGCAACCAACCAGGCTGACTCACGCTATAGTAGACTAATAGCTGCCATAGCTAGGTTATTCATCATCCAATATGATTACTAGTGCCTGTCTTGACTGCATCAAACCGGGAGAAGCTAGTTAAGCTAGCTAACGTTAGCTAGCTAGGCTAGTTGAGGCTGCAGTGCATGCACTTTCTCGCCCTACACAATTACAAATAACAACTCCATTCAGAATATACAGTAGCAGCCTACCTGTTGGCTCTTGGTCATTGTAGCCTATCCTTCTCCTTTAACTTTTAATTCCATCATTTTAATTCCATCTTCCATTAATTACATATCTCCTAACTTTTTCCTCACACGGCGGCTCTATGACTGTAGCCTTCTGTCACTTTGATGACTTATGATTGGCCAACAACAAGCTACGCCTCTCGTGAAAAGCAAAGAGCAGCAGCATAAATTATAACATGTCTCTCTATCTCTACTGCAGCAGTCACGTGTGGATCAGTTAAAATTACACATACCCAAGACCTGTGACAATCATATCCGACCCAGACCCATGACATTATTTAGAATTCTGGATCTGGACCCGCAGGTAACTGCCAAAATAATACAAACACAAGTACATGAGGGATACTATCAGGGGTTGGAACCTAAATGATTTAGTTCTGAACAGAAGCAACTAAATAGTCATTTCGTTCCACTGTTCCGACCAGCAAAATAAAGATCAGAACCAGTTAAACATGCCGGGCAGGTCATTGTTTTGGCCATTATTTTGAATACCATGGCTATGCCCCCATAAGATGACAATGCCCCCATCCATATGGCATGAGTGGTCACTGACTGGTTTAATGAGCATGAAAATGATGTAAACCATATGCCATGCTGAGATTCTGGAGCGCGCCTGAGACAACATTTTTCATCATCATCATCAGCAAAAGACCAAATTATGGAATTTCTTGTGGAAGAATAATGTTGCATCCCTCCAGTACAGTTCCAGACACTAGAATCTATGCCAAGGCACATTGAAGCTGTTCTGGCTCGTGATGGCCCAACGCCCTGCCCTATTAAGACACTTTATGTTGGTGCTTCCTTTATTTTGGCAGTTTAATTATTTTATTTTACCTTTATTTAACCAGGTAGGCTAGTTGAGAACAAGTTCTCATTTGCAACTGCGACCTGGCCAAGATAAAGCATAGCAGTGTGAACAGACAACAACACAGAGTTACACATGGAGTAAACAATACACAAGTCAATAACATAGTAGAAAAAAAAGAATCTATATACATTGTGTGCAAAAGGCATGAGGAGGTAGGAGAATAATTACAATTTAGCAGATTAACACTGGAGTGATAAATGATCAGATGAACATGTACAGGTAGAGATACTGGTGTGCAAAAGAGCAGAAAAGTAAAGAAATAAAAACAGTATGGGGATGAGGTAGGTAAATTGGGTGGGCTATATACCGATGGACTATGTACAGCTGCAGCGATCAGTTAGCTGCTCAGATAGCAGATGTTTAAAGTTGGTGAGGGAGATAAAAGTCTCCAACTTCAGAGATTTTTGCAATTCGTTCCAGTCGCAGGCAGCAGAGAACTGGAAGGAAAGTTACCAGTACATACACAGTATTGACAATATTTTTTGACAAGCAACCCTTTAAAGGTTAACTTATGCTCAAGAACAGTTCTCAAGTGATTGGGTAGACGCTAAGCCTAAAAACGAATAGCAGAACACTCCTCCTGATGTTATTCAGACAACCTATTTCCTTAAAAAGTCTCCCTCAAAGTTTTCAAAGTGAGACAAGGAAATTGTGAAAAAGCATGATTCTGCCAAGCAAGCACTCCAGTAAACACACAACCCTAACAGTGCATCAGCACCGCCTGCCAGTCCTCTTGCCACTCAGTGACATGATTGATCATTTCTTGGGGGTGGAATTACAATATTTTGACAGTCACTGCTCATTGAGTTCCCACCTGCTTTATTAATAGTAGGGCTTCCATTTCTGATGGGAGTGGACTTAATGACACAGCCCCGAGGTCACAAACCCAACAATCATGAGCTTAGGGAAACAGAAATCTCTTTATGTGCCCAGGCACATTCACCGCCTGGTTGATGCTTTATCAAAAACACCATCATCACAGATTCAAAAGGCAGACTTGTAGCCGACCCTGGCTGATTCACTCAGCATGTAATTGAAGTTCCACCGAGCACAATCTATAGCTGTCCATACCGTTTATCTATGAAGGCAAAATAGTGAAATTGGCCCCATTAAGGTCACTCAGCCGTCAACGAGGGATTTTAAATGTCCTCCTCTGAACAAATGTGGTATCAAGCTCCCTCTGATGAGTTTGCAGCACCAATGTCGCTCCAAGGTCTCCTTACACAGCTTGCCTGATGACCAGGAAGATGTTGCATGGTGTGAAACATGCTATTGGGCCAGGCTACTATCAAATATAGGTTTTGTTAGCTACTGTGCCACGCAAAGGGCCCGATTCCATTGATCCTGTGGGCTGTAGTTGAAGCCCCATAAAATAGAAAGCAGAGGTACTCCCACACATTGACTCGGTACCGTTACCCCTGTCTATTGCCTCGTTATTGTATTGTGTTACTTTATATTATTTTTTACTTTAGTTTATTTGGTAAATATTTTCTTAACTCTTTCTTGAACTGCATTTTAAGGGCTTGTAAGTAAGCATTTCACGGTAAGGTCTACTACACCTGTTGAATTTGGCACATGTGACAAATAAAGTTTGATTTGATTTTTGATTAGAGTTTTATGTATCATTTATACAAGCAGAAGAAATCCCATTGAGACTTTATCTCTTTTTTTGCGGGTGACCTGAATGTGCTGGTCTGCATCGTCTGCAGCTGGGTCCTCAGACTGAGAGTGACAATACCTGTCTCTGTCTCAACTGTCTCTGTCGGTGTCTCAAATTATACTCTATATTCTCCATGTATTGCAGTACTTCTGACCAGACCTGAGCCCTATGTGGGTATCATTTGAGAGTTTCTTCCTGTCTCATTCTCTCCCTCTGTGCCTACTGCTTTAGCCCCCTTCACCCCTGTGGGGATGGGATGAATGAATGTGCTGATAAGGGTTGTTCCTCTGTCCAATCTCCCCTTCTACTAGTAGAGGTCCAACAGAGAGACATGATCACAAACGGATGGACATGCACTATCTATGGATTCTTCTTTAGCCTGAAAGGGCCATAGATGTTTTAGGGTATTGTAATGCACAAAGAGCTTTCCGCTGGCTTTATCCCTCTCCCGTACATCATACTATGCAAACCCCTTTTCTCCCTCCAGCCCAGCCCGTCCTCCCATAATGAACTGATGTCTGCTGGTGTTGTGCTCAGCAGATTGGGTATTAAATCCTGGGTATTTGTCACACCCCGTAATGTCCCATATCTCATTATTTGGATAGAGTGGCAGGATACAAGTGCAGTTTTTAATCAAGGTGTAGGGAGGGGAGCTGGTAGCACAAGGTGATGTGATAAATATGGATGTGGGAGGGATAGAGAGCGGGAGGGGGAGAGAAAGAGGGAGGAGGAATGGAGAGAGGCGGGAAGAGAGAGAGGTAGAGAGGAGGAGGGATGGAGGGAGAGAGGGGGAGAGGGCTCCTTAGGGTCTGTTCAGAGCTGCTCTGTAAACAAGATGTGCTGTATTGAACACTGTCACTCTCCTTGTACAGCCCCATGCAATGCTAGCATCTCTCTGTCTGTAGCCTCTGATATACTGCAGTGCATGTTACTCTCTTGACGTCTGCGAGGATCCTGAGATTCCTCAGTGTCACTCTTTAGGAATCCATCTCATTCTCTGAGCCATTCCGAGCACCAGAAACTCAATTATCTCCAGTGACTTACCACTCCGCTGTGGCGTAGGCTGTATCCTCCACATCAATCCCTGGCTCCGATGGGGAGTGGAGGACAATCGTAAGGCCGTGTCAAGGCTATTGATAGCCTCCTGAGCGGGGGCCACGAAGGGCCCAGACCAGTTCCATGTGATTTAAATCCCATCGATTAGCACGTCAGGGGTGCAGAGGACAACAGTAGAGAAAGTGACAGAGAAAGTGTCTTCTCCCAGACCATTCATTCCTTAATGACCACCCAATACAAGTCCACCAATAGGGATGTAAGCTGTGTTCCGCATGCATGCTCCTTGATTGGACCATTGTTTCCAGTGCAACGGTTGGCTGGTTCTTGGGTGGTGCTCTCTGGGTGAATGGCCTATGGGGGTTTGGATGATTAACCCTTTGCTTCCCTTTCTCTTTTTTCCTTCTCTTTTCTTTTCCCATCCTCTTTTTCTCTTCCCTTAATCGAATTATGTAATCAATAACCAAATCACACACACACCCACACTTACTACACATTAACATCAAAGCTGGAAATGCATGTGTGGCCATGCCCCACAAAATAGGGCGCATCATCGAGGGGAGCCCTGCGGACCGCTGTGGGAAACTGAAGGTGGGCGACCGCATCCTGTCCGTCAACGGCTGCTCCATCACCAACAAGTCCCACTCGGACATCGTCAATCTGATCAAGGAGGCAGGGAACACCGTCTCTCTGAGGATCATTCCGGGTGACGGTAAGACGTTGTGTTTTTTTGCTCTGAGCTGTTTTATAATGCAGTAGGGAGGAGAGTTATTCATGGCCTAGTGGGAGTCAGCGGGCACCACGGCTCTGCACTGGCAGAAGCACTTTGCACCAACCTGGGGAGCTACCTTGGGAGGCCATGCTCCCTGCCCTGTGCTCAAAATGGGAGACTGTGAATGAGAAGGAAGATGTTGTCACTCAATACTTTTCTGTAGTTAGTTTTAAGTTTTCCTCTCTTATGGTTAAAGGCCCAGTTTTATATTATTATATATAAAAGTTTTATATTTTCACACTATGAGGTTAGAATAAGACTGTGAAATTGTGAAAATGGTGCCCTTTTAGTGTAAGAGCTGTTTGAAAAGCGTTTTGGTGGGATGGAGTTTTGGTCTGCCTGGTCACATCACCAAGCGGTAAATGAGTTAATAGAAAAATAAGAAAGAGAGTTCCAAACCGCTCTGCCAACAGCTAGTTTTCCCCTCTCCCTCTCCATGAACAGTCCTAGCAACATTTTTGCTTGAGAAATTGCTCTTTGCTAAAAAAGCTATTTTTATTCATTTTTGACCGTTTAATTGAAAACACTTACTGTAAGGTTTAATTGTTACCCAGAAATTATTTGATATTGAGATAAAAACGGCTGCATTGTACCTAAGGTTGACTTCGACCCAGAGATTGTGAATATCCCTGAGAGTGAAACCATTTCAGAGATTAATTTGTCAGTTGACATACAGTATGTGTGTGTTGATTTTAGTACAATGTCTGATAGACACACTCATGTCATTTTGATGTACTGCAGTCTGCCAATTTGGTATTGGCTGCTACTTTGTAACGAAGAAAAAAGTTAAATGTGGTGTATATGTAATCAGTGCATCCTGTTAGTGTTAATCTCCTTAGTCTAAATGGTGGTAGGAAATGCATACGTATTACGGGTTATGGCAGGAACAGTCTGTGACAGGAAGCTGTCTCCTTCCCCATGAGTAGGCATGTGTTGTGTTGTTCCCTGTCCCAGAACGACAATAAAGCCAGCCACTAGAATGCCCTGTCATTGGCTGAGCTGAGAGATTTGGCCCCTAAAAGGCTAGGGCCGGCTCTGACTATGTGAGGATATGGATGTGGGTATGCAGACCCACGAGCCACTGCGGCCCCTCATGATGAGTTCCATTTTTTTGTGGCCCCCACTGCCATCAAAGTTTCCCATCCTTGTTCTAGAGAGACTGGTGAAATGTAGCTTAATTAAGATGGGAGCGGAGGAGAATCAGTAGCACAAACACAAAGGAGGAGAGAATGCAAAACCACTCATTAAACAAAGCGTGGCAGTTTTTTTAAAGATCACAATGACAACGTCTACACAGGCAACATCCGCACCGAGCTAAAGGCAAGAGCTGCCGCATACAAGGAGCGAGACACTAATCTGGACGCTTATAAGAAATCCCGCTATGTCCTCAGACGAAACCATCAAACAGGCAAAGCGTCAATACAGGAATTAAGATTGAATCCTACTACAACGGCTCTGATGTTCGTCGGATGTGGCAGGGCTTGAAAACTATTATGGACTACAAAGGGAAACCCAGCCGCGAGCTGCTCAGTGACACGAGCCTACCAGATGAACTAAATGCCGTTTATGCTTGCTTCGAGGCAAGCAACACTGAAGCATGCATGAGAGCAACAGCTGCTCCAGATGACTGTGTGATCACGCTCTCCGTAGCCAATGTGAGCAAGACCTTTAAACAGGTCAACAATCACAAGGCCGCGGGGCCAGACAGACTACCAGGCCATGTACTCAGAGCATGCGCGGACCAAGTGGCAAGGTCAACATTTTTTCACTCAACACAATGCTACAGATATCTCAAGTTTTGAGGGAGCATGCAATTGGCATGCTGACTGCAGGAATGTACACGAGCTGTTGCCAGAGAATTTAATTTATATTTTTCTAACGAATGTCCACCTCCAACATCGTTTTAGAGAACCTATTGTCGTCGTGTGGGCGAGCGGTTTGCTGATGTCAACGTTGTGAACAGACTGCCCCATGGTTGCAGTGGGGTTATGGTATGGGAAGGCATAGGCTACGGACAACGAACACAATTGCATTTTAATGATGGCAAGTTGAATGCACAGAGATACCATGATGAGATCCTGAGGCCCATTGTCATGCCATTCATCCACCGCCATCACCTCATGTTTCAGCATGATAATGCACGGCCCAATGTCGCAAGGATCTGTACACAATTCCTGTAAGCTGAACATGTTCCAGTTCTTCCATGGCCTGCATACTTATCAGACATGTCACCCGTTGAGCATGTTTGGGATGCTCTGATTTGATGTGTACAACAGCTTGTTCCAGTTCTCGCCAATATCAAGCAACTTCGCACAGCCATCGAAGAGGAGTGGGAAAACATTCCACAGGCCACAATCTACAGTCTGATCAACTCTATGCGAAGGAGTTGTGTTGTGCTGCATGAGGCGAATGGTGGTCCCACCAAATACTGACTGGTTTTCTGATCCACACCCCTAACTTTTTTTTCAAGGTATCTGTGTCTAATAGATGCATATCTGTATTCCCAGTCATGTGATATCCCAGTCATGTAAATCTAATTAATTTATTTCAATTGACTGATTTCCTTTTTTATTAATGTTTTATTAATCAACCATTAAAAAAAAAACACATAAAACTTGAGAAAGCCATACATGAGTTAAGTCATGGAGGATAACACACAAAGTCTGGGACTTATTTCCATTGTGGTCTTCTTGAAACAAGATGGCTAGGCAAGATCGAACACGGTTGAACACAGTATTGAGAGCCAGATAATAAAACATAAAAACAAAGAAGAACATCTATCTCATCATTACAGTTACATCGTAGGGGACAGTCGTATGGGCACAGCAGACAAATTGTTTTTTACTTTCTTTTTAAAGCTGCCCAGAGACAACATCGTTTTTTTGGGCAAAGGCAAATCATTCCACTCTGAGGCTCCAGTATACAAGAAAGTACCTTTCCCAGCATTACTCCTGAACCTGTAGATGCACACATCAGCTACACCTGATCTGGTGCTGTGATTGTGTGTATCCTTAAATGATTTCCAAAGCTTTTTAGGGTCATTTTTGTTGTCAATGATTTTATCAGCAAAGGAACCCTTCATTGCTGGGTTCCCGAGTGGCACAGCGGTCTAAGGCACTGCATCTCGGTGCTAGAGGCGTCATTATAGACCCTGGCTTGATTCCAGACTGTATCACAACTGGCTGTGATTGGGAGTCCCATAGGGCGGCACACAATTGGCCCAGCGTCGTCCGGGTTTGGCCGGGGTAGCTCGTCATTCTAAATAAGAATTTGTTCTTAACTGACTTGCCTTGTTAAATAAAGATTAAATAAAATGAGCTTCATCAATCCTGCTCTGTGCTTCATTTCTGTGATGTTTATTTAGGACAAAATCAGGCTGCTCGAGAGTTGGACATTTCTTAAAGGCCTTATTCAAAACAGTATTTTTTGAGTCCTCTGATTCTAACAATTTTGTGACACTTCAATATATCTTTAAAACTCTCCTTGTGCAAAATGTGAACTGTACCTTAGTAAAATATATGAAATTGTTGCTTTTGTTCAGTATAATTCTAGTCTACAATTGTATTTTAATGGCAGAACAACACTCAGAAATAGAAGCCATTCAGCCACGACCTTCCTCAGCCAGACGGTGTCATTTTGTGTGGCGACATTTGTTCTTGAATCGTTCAGGTTGTGTCCCCCAGAGTGCTCCGTGGGGAAAGGCAGGCAGGGCTGTCAGGGTGGCGAGGGAGAGGGGGAGAGAAGGATGAATGAGTCAGGCTGGTGCTGTCGCTAACTTCAGGCAGAACCCCATTCCCTCTATAAGTAACCAATGTCTATGATGACTAATGTGGGCTGCCGTGCTGTGGCTTGTGGTGCAACACAATTAGATTTGTAAGAAAGGAAGGACAGTTACCCTATTTGTACTTTTTAATGTATTTTTCTTTCCCCTTGGAATTAAAAAAAACAGAACGATTGAAGCGGAGAGGCTTGTTTTCTTTTGATGTTCGAGCTGGTGAGCAAAATGGTAGATGACAACATCATAGGCAGTCAGCGTCAGGTTGAACAGAGCAGCCTTGAGCGGAGACTGTTCTCTGGAGAGCAAAATTCCTGTAAGGAGATGTGTCGTCAGAGACAGCAGTCCTGACCAAGACCCAGTTGCAACTCAAAACAAATTGTTTGTTTAACAAAAGAGCACTTTTAGAGCCTCTAACAGTGGGCGGATTCATTTTGTTTTTCTTTAAGATCTTACCAGAATCCATGTATTACTTTCAGATTAGAGGTTACCCATAATCCTCAATTTGTGTTTACACAGAGTCCTCCAACGCGTCTCTGTTGACCAATGCTGAGAAGATTGCCACCATCACCACCACGCACACACCCCAAACTGCCACAGAGTCTCGGTGAGTTTTTATTATTCATAAACAGGCTTTTTGGAACATACTTTATTAGTATGATACATTATATGAAAGATGACCTCTATATGAATATGATGTACTTTCATATCTGTTCATATGAATAATTTTATTTTCCAGGAATAACTCAAAGTTGAAACAGGCTCCTCCTCCACCTCCTCCAACACAAGCTCTGCCCTCACAGGTAAAGACAAACATGTCTATTGGTCTGTTAAAATCAATCCCCAAAGCAGGGAACAGTAAATCATCTCTCTACAAGAACACACAGTGCAGCTTCATCCTGAGATGAAGAATGTCTTTCAAATCATCAAAGCAATCTAATCAATCAATTAATCAAGCTATCAGCCAAATCAATAAAAAGCCAAACTTTTAATGAGTGCAGTAACCCTGTGTCCAGCCCTTGCAGTGCCCTTGCTCTGGGCTCTGCGCCCCTCTCACAGGCTGAGACAGCATTTATTATTCATTGGTTCCAGAGTATTGTACCTCCATCGATTTTGTGTGAGTTTTTGCTGGACTCGGCTTGATTAGTCCTGATGTTAGGACTCACCTCATGACACCCCTGTTGGCCCATGCATTGTGGGCATTCACACTTCCCCCTCTGTTAATACTTTTTTCTTTCTCTCTCTCTCAGGATGCAGAGTTCTACTCTGTGGATCTGGAGCGGGACAGTAAAGGCTTTGGGTTCAGCCTGAGAGGAGGACGGGAGTACAACATGGATCTTTATGTGTTGAGGCTGGCTGAGGACGGGGCGGCTGTCAGGAATGGCAAGATGAGGGTATGCTCCATGAAAAAAGAAAATATCTACTCTATTGTACTTAATAATATTTATGTTATAGACAGTTAATATCTCCTGGCATCAATTGTCTGGTTGTCTCATTAAACAGCCTCCCTTCTTCACTCTCTGCAATCACAGGTGGGAGATGAGATCCTGGAGATCAACAGCGAGAGCACAAAGAACATGAAGCACGCACGCGCCATCGAGCTGATCAAGAATGGTGGCCGGAGGGCACGCCTGGTCCTCAAGAGGGGCGATGGATCTGTTCCTGAATATGGTGCGTGGCAATGTGATGTGATACATGTTCCCTCCATACTGTGACTAACACTACCGCCTCTGACTAACTAACACCGGACAGACACCATAGTCTGCAATGTCTTGTTGCTGTAAGCAGGATTTCTCTGAGTCTTTGGTGTGTCTTCAGTGTCCTGATCCAATGCTTTAGAATTGATTATATCATGATATGTCTTATAGCCTTTGATCAACAAAAAGAATCTGAATATTTGCTGTCCCAGTGATGTGTCTGAATGACATTTAACGTTATTGCTCCTACATCAGTGATTTATTGGCCATATTATGTCATGTTCATTCTGCTGTGGCGGCAGGTAGCCTAGCAGTTAAGAGCGTTGGGACAGGAACAGAAAGGTTGCTGGTTCAAATCCCTGAGCCAACTAGGTGAAATATCTGTTATGTGTGCCCTTGAGCAAGGCACTGAACTCTAATTGCTCCTGTAAATCGCTATGGATAAGAGCATCTGGTAAAATGCTGTGTAAATCAAGTCTTGTTTTCGTCCAAATACTAAATGTTCTGGCTCATTCATCTGGGAATCTTTATCTTATCTCTGTTCTGCCGAGAAAGGTCACTGTGTGAAGGATGCCACCCAGCCGTCAATTTTCTAGGTTTTCCTTTTCTCTGCCAGCCAGAAAAACGTGAAAACTGAACCAACTACGTTTTTCTTTCTCTGGTCTTCATTGAGGATCTAAACCCTCTGATTTCTCTTTTTATTTATTTTTTGTTTTTATTTGATTTATTTCCTCTCTCTTTCCTCCATTTCTTTACTCTGGGCTCTTCCTCCTCCCTCCAGCGATGATGGCTCCTCATCTCGCTGTTGGTACTATGAGAAATGACAAGATGGGAGAGCCCTGTTTCTACTTAATGGGCCAAAATCAGACCACGGTTTGTAGCCAAGTCTGTTCCAACCCACCCTCCTAACCCTTTACCCTCCTACACCTGCACCCCAACATTCCTCACCCACTTAACACATCTCCCCCTACCCATCTCCTACCTGCACCTCCCTGGGTATGTGTTTAGTGCTGTGTGGCCTGACTCACTCCTCAACCTGTACTGTGCTTTTTTGACCCATACACCCAGAATGCACTGCTTACTCTCCGCCCACCTCTGGATGGATTCATGCAACTGCTCGCCACCACTGCTACCATAACACCACATCCCTAATTGGACAGAGTCATTGGCAGAACACTCTCCAGTTTTTTGTTTCAGGCTCTTTGTTTTTCTGCAGTTCCCATTCCCAATGATGATAATCGACTTGTTCATCATTTTGCTTTTAATAATGTCATAGGTGCTTGTTGTCATTGATAACCCAGCCCTTCACTTGCAATGTTTTGCACCTGTTGTGTTGCTGCCGCCTACATGTGCCAATCCATTGCTCTCAAAGAAAATATACTTCAGCAATTGTTTAATTTGATGTAATTTAGGTTGAGGATCAAATAAGCCATGTGTGTACAAATTAGATTTTTTTTTTCTCCCAGAAGTAAATATTTTTGTCACAATTTGCCAACATGTTCATGTTTATGGAAGTGCATGGTTTCCATAAAAATGGCTGTATTGACTCAATACAGATACAAGCACCCACATGAAAATGGCTATGGAACCTTAAGTTTGAGAGAATTGTCTGAGCTTCCAGGGTTATATTATTTAGCTAGTTTAAACTCCACCCAGTCTGAGAATGTCTCTCATGTCCTGTCTTTGTTCTCCCCCAGACGCCAGCCATGACGGGCACTCTCCCACACCCGGGGCACAAGACTCTCCGCAAGTGAGAACCCTGCCACCAAACAGCCGATATCACACCTCATCGGAGTCCAGTTATCCACCAGACCTTCACAAACCATCACGCCATGAGGAATCTGGACAGGGCCGAGTCAGGGACAGGATGGAGCACTCGGGCCGGCACTTTAACCACCACCACCATCACACCTGGAACAACAACCACACCACCTCCAGACAACACTCCCCGGACAACAGCACCAGCGGTGGGAACAACAAGAAGAGTCTTGGCCGCAAATTCAAGAAGTCTGACTCGGAGAGCGGCATCTCGAAACTCTTAAAGACTCTGCGCAAGGACAGCTCTGGGAAGAAGGCTGCAACAGCAGCGGCGGAGAAAGATCGAGAGCGCTCCGCTAGTAGCAGTACTCTGGACCAGAGATATGGTCGATCGCGCCGCGGCTCCCTCGACCGCTCGCCCACCCGTAAACGCAACACTTCCCCTGACCGACGGCGGGCCAAGTCCATGGACCGCAGGGCAGAGCGAGCACACCGGGACTGCACACCTGAGAGGGAGTATGATGACGGAGGGTTTCTCAGTCATGCAGCCACTCCTGAACGACCACTCTATGACCGTAGGCTCCTGAGGGAACCACAGACCCCAGGCAGAGCCTACATGGAGTCCACCACCCCAGAACGCCCCAACAACGGGGCCTCCTCCCTGTCTCTCTCCAGGGACCGCACGACTGACATGAAGGCCACCACCCCAGAACGCCCCAACAATGGGGCCTCCTCCCTGTCTCGCTCCAGGGGCCGTACGCCCGACAGAGGCAGCCTGAAGAATGGCAACCTCCTGAGGGACTCGTCGGCCGAGACGAGGGATGAGAGCTACGGGATAAACGGAACACCAGAGAGACGCTACAGGTCAGAGAGAGACTCATCTCCAAACAGCAGCTCCAGCAGGGAGGAGCTGAACTACGCTGCAGCGCCTGCTCCCAGACTGAAGGATTACTACAGCACACTGAAGAACAACTCCTCCGCTCACCACAACGCCGGCTACAACAATGCAGGACTTAGCAACAAGACAGGACAACACCACAACAACACAGTAGGCCGTGCCCCGAACCAGTTCCCAGAGCCTAAGAGAAGGTTTTACAAAGAGAGCCCCAAGGACCTCAGCATCTGAGTGGACAGAGCCTGGCTTCTCAGCCCTTGATCTGTAGAGACTACAGTAAATACACTGGACTTAGACTTCTGAGGAGATTGACTCATGTGATTTATCTGATTGCTTGACTAATTTGACTACTTGTGATCCCAGACAGAGATTCATACCACAGCAGGAGTACAATCTTTGTTTTAGTTCTTACTGTTTCTGTTCTCGTTATTTTGAGCATAACTGAGGTTGTTAATACTGTAGTGAAGGTATGTGTGTGTGCCTATCAAATTACAAATGGTGATTTAGCTTTTTTATAGGCGTCTCTGACTCCACATGTGTTCCCTCTGAGGTTTCGAACATGCTCCTTACTGTGCTAACAGGTACTTCATGATGAGCTTGTTTTAATATGTTTTTAGATGTTGTTTTCCACCCCAGAATTGCTTTATAAAGCAAACTATAGCACAAGACGTTGGCAGTACAGGCATTTTATGGACGACTGCAGTGAAAACCTTAGTGAATATCATACAGAACGAAAGGAAAACAAACATTTTAGAACCAATGGTCATTTTAGAATGAAGTAATATATTTCAAATAATACTTTTTGCATTTGACTTGCTATTTATTTTCAATTGGCACACACCATGAGGAAGCTCGGTAAAAGGACCAAGTAATACGCCCGATCACCTGAAAATAATAATCATTTTTACCCCTGCTGGATTTGCTGTAGAATTATATATATGTTGATCTAAGTTGGTATGGCATGCCCCTTCCTTACCAAGCCCACAAACCCTCAAAAATCAGAGAGGGGAAAGCAGACCATCTATTGAGAAAAACACCAGGTATTGTTGATATTTCTCTCACAGAGCAGACAAGTCTAAAAACCCACCAGGATCTGAGGCTGTTTTGGGTTTCTGTTTTTCAGTGTGTCTAGTAATGATGAGCCAAGGAGGAGAACTTTTTTTTAAAATTCCCAGTAAGAGGTGTCTGTGTAGACTGCCTGTGGTGGAAATACAATTGAACAAAGTTTTGTATTCCTGTTCAGAGGACAGTAGAAGCAACACGTTACCTGACAGGAGCCTGTAACATAAAACCTACTTCACAGCTATACGCAGCATGGAGAGGTTGACCGAGAGGTCAAGTGGTTTTAAAGTAACCACAGTCCTATAGTTGTAGGCTGCTTATTTGATCCCACTGTTTCAAGAGAATTTTCCCTTGTGAAAAATATAGCAGATATTGATCAACGGCCCATTGATCCTATGCAGGTGATATGGGAGTATTTCTCAAGTTCCTCTCTTCCTCTCCCTGCCCAAGGAAATTAGGTGATGATGTAATAATGTAAGGGACGTTGTTACGATGATAACGGATGGACCGTTCCAGTACAGAAGTGGGCCTATCTGCCAGGCTGAGCCATGCTGTCACACCACTGGAGTCTGACTGCTGCTTTGACCGTGTGTATCCTCTGTTTTATGTTTCACAAAAGGACTAAAAAGATATAGGAAAATCCACAACAAATGCATTGTTTTATCACTGTTGTTGCCATGGTACTGTAAAAAAATAAATACAAAAAAACCAAAAACATTTAAAGACGTTAACCTGTTGGCCACCACCTGTACAGAATTTCAATATGTAACCAATAGGAACCCATTGAGGACTAAAATGTTGCCTTTTTCTTGTACAAAAGAGACATTTATGGGAAACCTCTTTAGTGAGGAATGTGATAGTGTTTATATTTCTGAAATGGACCTGATGATTCATGGGAAATATGTTAATGTACTCTGAATCAGGTATGTAAAGACATTCTAAAAATGGACGACTTTATTTGGTCAATCAGAATCTGTTTGTTGGTTTGAATATCTCTCGATGGTTAGCCTGCCTTTGTATTATAAAGCACTTGTATGCAGTCGGTGTTCTTTAAGCATTATTGCAATGTGCTCCAGACATAATGCTATCTCTGTGTTGATAAAAGCATTACATGTATATGGGCCAATCTTTTTTTATAAAACACTATGCATATATAAATACTACATTGTTCATAGCTTTATTTAACCCATGAAGCTATATATAACATTAGTCTAAGTACAAGTAGATGTGGACTTAACCAGTAAAGCTTTTTTCCTTGAGATGGATCACAATGTATATGTAGCTATCAAAAAGAAGTCTGTGAATGCTATTTTTATTATCAAATAAAGTTTTCCATACAAATTCAAAAGGATTTTTCTCCACAATGACTTGCAATTATACTCTCAGGAGATTCCTATTGATATGATTGACATTGTAGTCCCTTTGCAGTGCAGCATTCTCAGATTGATTTATTATTCACCAAGGTAGTAAGCACACTGCTTTAGTAACAGGATATCTGCAAAAAAAATATATATTGTCTAGCTTCCTTGCTTTTAACAGTGTCTATCTGACATTTCAGATTTGTCTGACTAGCAAAGGTTTTAGTAAATAAACAAGGAATGTCTAACTGCATATCCATTCATATCAATATGTCCCTATTACCCGCTGACAGAATAATTTGGTATGTACATCACGGAAGTGAAATTAATCTACTTGTTAATGGGCAATATGCTGGGATCGTGACAACATCGACATGTCAGTAAACTGCCTACTACAGTAGCACATGCTGAATGGGTACCCACAGCTGTTAACAAGCAACCCTGAGGCAGGCTTTCAGCTATGCTACAGTATATTCCCTTGTTGGTTTTGTAACACACACAATATGTTTTTTTCCATTTGAAGAATGTGAAATGTGAAGAAGGTTAAACTAAGGCCTTATACCTTTTAAAGGGTTAATAAATAATGTTATTATAAACTGTAAGGTCTCCTCTTCAGGAGACCTTTGTGTGTGTGTTAAAACCTGTTCTGAGTGTTGTGACCTTCAGACACTATCAGAAGGCGTCTACGTTCAGACTCCTCCTGTCTGGATCCCACGTGGTTATCTGGTTTTCTGAGAACACAAGGCTGCCACAGACCTGATTGAAACCAGCCACCTGTCAGAAGATGCTTACACTCGTTCACATTGTTATGACTCTATACTTGTGATGAAAGGTCAAGTTTCGGTCAAACCCAATTCTGAGTTTTTACTTGCTGATAAGATGGTTCTTGCTGTCAGGGGGAGGTTAGATTTATTAAAATGTTGTTGCTAGGGAAAGTTACGTAAGGGGGATTGGGGAGGCTATATGAGTTACAGGATGTCTTAGACATTGTGCAGAACTTGGGGAGAACTATCATATGCTGTTAAACTGTACTCTGTATCAACCTCTGCCTACAATTGTATTACTAAAATAAGTATTTTAATACTTAAAGAGTCTGTGCTTCCTTTCCATTAATAATGTATGTTTGATAACTATATAGACCTGATCATTTGTTGAAGAAATTGACCAACATTTTGGCGAGCTTGCCAGGAACGAGTGACCACTTCGCTGGACTGACCGTTGATCCACGTGCATGCGTTACAAAATGATAAGGTAAGCAGACGCCTGTTATATCTAATGTCTGTAGTTTGCTATAGCACGTTCTGGTTAATGAGTCATTCTGGTATGTACAGTGGGGAGAACAAGTATTTGATACACTGCCGATGTTGCAGGTTTTCCTACTTACAAAGCATGTAGAGGTCTGTAATTATTATCATAGGTACACTTCAACTGTGAGAGACGGAATCTAAAACAAAAATCCAGATATTCACATTGAATGATTTTTAAGTAATTCATTCGCATTTTATTGCATGACATAAGTATTTGATCACCTACCAACCAGTAAGAATTCTGGCTCTCACAGACCTGTTAGTTTTTCTTTAAGAAGCCCTCCTGTTCTCCACTCATTACCTGTATTAACTGCACCTGTTTGGACTTGTTACCTGTATAAAAGACACCTGTCCACACACTCAATCAAACAGACTCCAACCTCTCCACAATGGCCAAGACCAGAAAGCTGTTTAAGGACAGTAAGGATAAAATTGTAGACCTGCACAAGGCTGGGATGGGCTCCAGGACAATAGGCAAGCAGCTTGGTGAGAAGGCAACAACTGTTGGCGCAATTATTAGAAAATGGAAGAAGTTCAAGATGACGGTCAATCACCCTTGGTCTGGGGCTCCATGCAAGATCTCACCTCGTGGGGCATCAGTGATAATGAGGAAGGTGAGGGATCAGCCCAGAACTACACAGCAGGACCTGGTCAATGACCTGAAGAGAGCTGGGACCACAGTCTCAAAGAAAACCATTAGTAACACACTACGCCGTCATGGATTAAAATCCTACAGCGCACGCAAGGTCCCCCTGCTCAAGCCAGCGCATGTCCAGGCACATCTGAAGTCTGCCAATGACCATCTGGATGATCCAGAGGAGGAATGGGAGAAGGTCATGTTGTCTGATGAGACAAAAATAGAGCTTTTTGGTCTAAACTCCACTCGCCGTGTTTGGACGAAGAAGGATGAGTACAACCCCAAGAACACCATCCCAACCGTGAAGCATGGAGGTGGAAACAACATTCTTTGGGGATGCTTTTCTGCAAAGGGGACAGGAAGACTGCACCGTATTGAGGCGAGGATGGATGAGGCCATGTATTGCGAGATCTTGGCCAACTTGGCCAACAACCTCCTTCCCTCAGTAAGAACATTGAAACACACAGCCAGGGCAACTAAGGAGTGGCTCCGTAAGAAGCATCTCAAGGTCCTGGAGTGGCCCAGCCAGTCTCCAGACCTGAACCCAATAGAAAATCTTTGGAGGGAGCTGAAAGTCCGTATTGCCCAGCGACAGCCCCGAAACCTGAAGGATCTGGAAAAGGTCTGTATGGAGGAATGGGCCAAAATCCCTGCTGCAGTGTGTGCAAACCTGGTCAAGAACTACAGGAAAATGATGATCTCTGTAATTGCAAACAAAGGTTTCTGTACCAAATAATAAGTTCTGCTTTTCTGATGTATCAAATACTTATGTCATGCAATAAAATGCTAATTAATTACTTAAAAATCATACAATGTGATTTTCTTGAATTTTGTTTTAGATTCTGTCTCTCACAGTTGAAGTGTACCTATGATAAAAATTACAGACCTCTACATGCTTTGTAAGTAGCAAAACCTGTAAAATCGTCGGTGTATCAAATTCTTGTTCTCCCCACTGTAAGTGGAGCCTCACTGTTAAATGTATCTGAACCTAAATTTCTTTGTAATAGCGGAATAATTGAAAGTGTGAAATTATTGTTACACAATCCGTGGGGATAGGTTTAAAGGAATTTATCCACTACTCCCAAACGAACTAGTAGCTCCAGGAGATAATTCTTCCCCACCACTGAGTAGAATGTATCAAGAACTAGGAGATATGTGGAATCATGCCAAGACTCAATCAACACCTCTCTATCCTAGAGTTACCATGGCAAAGGACCTCATGGCAGCTCAATAAAAGAAAGCACAGGGAGAAATGGATAACACTGTTGAGGTTATCAGACGAGGTCGTAATGATGAAGATAAAGAGCAAAGTCTAAGTGGTAATCACACTGAATGGAGAGAACTGAAGAGAGGAAGAAGAACTGATACGACTGAGAACAGAATATGAAGGAAAAATGAAAACTGAACAAACAGGAGACAGTGGGAGGAGAAGAAGAGAGAGGAGAGAGAATGTGAATAATTCACTGAACACGAGAGTGGAACTGCCCTTCACCCATTTCAGACAAGCACTCTACCGACAGTTAAGGGAATGTTTCCCACCACCAGAGATGTTGCAAGACCGGGTGAACTGCTCTTCACTGAAGATGATGATATCCTCGACTAGATGGATAAGATGAAGACAGAATGGCAAGGAGAGACAACTGAGATATTTGAAGGCCCTAATAAGGAGGACCGCATTAGACACTACTGCAGAGCCTGGAAAAAGTTGAAGACTGAGGAAAGAGCAAGAAAGGCTAGACTCGTCGCGCAGCTTAAGAAGGCCCAGCTAGCTCAGCCGGACAAAGGAAAAACCAGCAACCTGATGGTGGCTGAACCTCCTGCCACCCAGCAGCAACAACCACCACAGCCTCTTCCACCACCTCCTTCCCAGTTTCTTCAAGCACCTGCAGCTCAGTTCCCTCCTCAACCATATGGGAACCCACAACCATACCTACCAACACTGAGACAACTGCTGGTGTGCTGGAATTGCGGAATGACAGGTCATATGAGAAACATGTGCCCTCACCAACCACAGCATCAGTCACCCTGGCAGCAGAGAGGAAGAGGTCAATGGAGAGGGAATGATGGCAGGTGGAACTTCCAATGGTGCCTTGCCTGTCTTGGATAGGGGTTTGGAAAGGTAGGGACTTTGTTAACGCGTCTGGGACCCCTATTAAAAACCGTATGCAGATTGAAGCCCTGCTTGAAGCCATGTTGCTTTCAGCGCAGTTGGCTATTCTTAAGGTCCGAGCCCACACAGGCAACACTGACAGCATTATTATAGGTATTGCAGCTGCTGAAGCTGCTGCTAAGAATGCTGCTTCCCGCCGCCATACTCATGCTGTTCTGCTTGCCTCCCGGTGTACGTCTGAAATCACTGATCTGGACTAACACCAGGCTGCGGATGCACTTAATCACCCTTTGTGGGAGTCTAGAGTCTGCTCCAGAGACCCTGGTGGCCCGTGGAGACAATCACTCTCTGGCAGAACAGTTCTGCCTCTGCCTCTCGTCTCCTGTGTGTGTCGCTTGGTCCACGGGGTGGGAGATGGTAAGACTAATATCTGACACCTGGTTTTGTCCAAATCTGATTTGAAATTTGCAAAACACATGTGTATAAATGTACTACATGTATGCAATACAACATTGGTAAGGGTGCCCCCCTGAAACCAGGGAAATTTCCAGCGCCAGTAATGGGGTTACTGAGATGGCTAATTAAACCATAAAAGGGGGGCTTGCCAAAGCATGCCACTCCACAGGGAAATCATAGGTAGAATGTCTCCCCTTAGTCTTGATGAAAATGCGCAATAGTATAAACCGCTGAACAGGGCGTAGCCCACATGTGCACACCCCAATGACTCCAAAACTGACGGACCTGACTGCGCTGGATGATGATTTGAGTAAATATATGAAGGAACTAACCCATGCTGTTAGGTATTTGTATTCCCAATACAGGAAAGCCCAGGACGTTCCAGAACAGGGCGACCTAGACAGCCCGCCTGTTGACGTTGGAAAATGGATCAAGCTGAAGGTCAAATCAAATCAAAGTTTATTTGTCACGTGCGCCGAATACAACAGTGAAATGCTTACTTACAGGCTCTAACCAATAGTGCGAAAAAAAGGTGTGTGTAGGTAAGTAATTAAATAAAACAACAGGGCACAGGGACTATGGTGGTCTGCTTGAAGCATGTTGGTATTACAGACTCAATCATGGACATGTTGAAAATGTCAGTGAAGACACTTGCCAGTTGGTTAGCACATGCCTGGAGCACACGTCCTGGTAATCTGTCTGGCCCCGCAGCCTTGTTTGTGTATGTTGACCTGTTTAAAGGTCTTACTCACATCGGCTACGGAGAGCGTGATCACACAGTCATCCGGAACAGCTGATGCTCTCATGCATGCCTCAGTGTTGCTTGCCTCAAAGCGAGCATAGAAGTGATTTAGCTCGTCTGGTATGCTCGTATCACTGGGTAGCTCGTGGCTGTGCTTCCCTTTGTAGTCTGTAATAGTTTGCAAGCCCTGCCACATCCGACGAGTGTCGGAGCCGGTGTAGTATGATTCAATCTTAGCCCTGTATTGACGCTTTGCTTGTTTGATGGTTCGTCGCAGGGCATAGACACTATCAGAAGGCGTCTACGTTCAGACTCCTCCTGTCTGGATCCCACCGTGGTTATCTGGTTTTCTGAGAACACAAGGCTGCCACAGACCTGATTGAAACCAGCCACCTGTCAGAAGATGCTTACACTCGTTCACATTGTTATGACTCTATACTTGTGATGAAAGGTCAAGTTTCAGTCAAACCCAATTCTGAGTTTTTACTTGCTGATAAGATGGTTCTCGCTGTCAGGGGGAGGTTAGATTTATTAAAATGTTGTTGCTAGGGAAAGTTACGTAAGGGGGATTGGGGAGGCTATATGAGTTACAGGATGTCTTAGACATTGTGCAGAACTTGGGGAGAACTATCATATGCTGTTAAACTGTACTCTGTATCAACCTCTGCCTACAATTGTATTACTAAAATAAGTATTTTAATACTTAAAGAGTCTGTGCTTCCTTTCCATTAATAATGTATGTTTGATAACTATATAGACCTGATCATTTGTTGAAGAAATTGACCAACAAGAGAAACAGATTTTACTTTCAACTCGAGATGAGTCTTTTCATCATACAGGCCAAATCAGTAACCTAGCGTACACTGGGGAAAAATTTGGCTGAAGCTGTGATGATGGAACAACAGTCCACTCCTTATGCTGTCTTTTTGTTCCCTATGTAGAGCACTACTTGTCTCTGATCAAAAGTTGAAACAATATATAAGGTGTCATTAGATTTCCCCGCAGACAATAATAGGGTTATTAGCATGTAAGTAGACTTTGAGACGTTTTTTCCTCCATAGTGATCCATACCATAGCTAATGAAGGGGAAAACCTTCAGGATGTGTGGGAGCACGCACAGCACTGAGTCATCACAGAATCTAACTGACTTATAGCTTTAACTTCTGAATAATGGATGTGTTTTTTCTTCCATCTAGATGGGGGGAGATGTGAATTAAAGAGTTCTTTGCACTCACCAAGCGATCCTTCTCCAAGCCTCTGCAACCTTTGTTACCTTCCCAGGGAGGTATTGATGTTGCAGGCATCCCTATTCCATGTGATGATGACATAATTTACAACAACCTTGGAGGAGATGGGTGCTAGCAAGTTGACCTTGATAGGCAGTTGTCATGGAAACACACAACTATGCACTGTGATTTTGTAAGTGCCGAAGTGACAGAAGCCAATATGAAAGCCACTCTTATGAGGCAGAAAAACTCGCTTCAGAGGCAGTAAAAAATACCAAAAAATACAAACTATTGAGTCAGCAGAATATTGATGAGATTCATTCATTAGTGTGGATATGTCAAGTTCCTGTCTGAGCAAGCAGTTAGAGAATTTCTGAACTGATGAAGGCAAAATTGGAAATTGGAAATCATGAGGTGTAATGCTCCCACTCCTCCCTGCCTGTCTTCAGCCCAGCCCCTAATCTGGTCTGCGGCCAGTGATTGATGTGTTGTTGTTTCCCTCAGCCTGTCTCTGCTGGAGTTGGATTGGAGCAGATCGCTTGGCGAGTGAGCGTATCTGTATTCAGCCAGAGATCCGATGGTATGAGGGTTGCTATAGCTACACAACAAAGGTCATTATGAGAGAGTTTTCTAAGTGTTTGTTATGCTCCAGCCTGACAGATATTTCTGCACAACCGAGCACTGAGGAGGAGAAATCTCATGTCACTCCCTGAGCTTCTATCATTTATCACATAGACATGTAGGTACAGCTTATACCACCGTCTTTACATGGAGGGAAAAAGGCATGGATATGATGAAAATGATTCAGTATCTGTAAGCCGCAGTAAATCTAGAGCATACTATACCTGATGCTATACTTTACCAGTCATGGGCAATAATAGGCAACCTGTCATTTTTTCACATTCAATTGTGATCCAAAGTGAGAGAGAGAGAGAGAGAGAGAGAGAGAGAGAGAGAGAGCCCATGAGTTTTATTTAACATCAGGAACACAAAGATATCTTGATAAGATTGACTGCACTTGATCCAATTATGTCTTTCACCTCATCAACCTTGTGGGTGATTACTGTAAATCAGAAGCTATAGTCATGTCTGCATCTTCATGTATGTATTGAGTCATACATAGCTATGCTTATTCATGTCATAATCCCTTAGAATTAGCATTACATACTCAGTACAAGGTGACCTGTGATTGACCTTAGATCACTATTCCGTCTTAACACCTTTATCAAAGCTATGAGAACACTTGACTGTACCAGACCTCAGTTTAAATACGTTTTAAAGAATGTGTATTTGAGTATTTTCAAAACACAGCCAAAAGCAAGTAGTTTTATTTTATCATTATAAACCAAAGTCAATGAAATTGCATTTGAAACTATTTTCAATGCTTATTTCAAATACTATTTTCTAATACCTGAGCTAAATGCATGGGAGTGTATTTGAGTACTTTAAAATACTTTCCAATGTTATCTGAATACTTGCTTTGAAATGCATTCAAAAGTAATTGAAATACCTGAAATCGTTTTTGAACCCAGGTCCTGACTGTACACAACATGTCTACATGTTCAATTATTTCCTATTGCATTTAAGAGCAGGCGATTCACATTGACTCAGTTAATTAAACATACTACTTTAGTTCCAACCGTTTCACCCTGATAGTAAGTAAAACATGAACAGTAATTGTCTTTTGCAAAGTGCGATTTATTACGTTGCCTTGATTACGTGTCTCTACATTCACAAATAAGCCAGTAACATATAGAATCCAACTGTAAAATATTTAAGATATTTTCCTTTCCTGTCTCGAGAAAGACAAAACATCTTGCACATCGACAGGGGTGGAATTGGGAGGGAATGAGTGGGAACAGAGTTCCCAAAGCGAAATAATTTGGACATGTAAAAATACAGAATCTGAACTATTTACATTGGTTAATTCCCAGAGTGATTATTTTCCAATTCCATCCCTGCACATTGTTACGTTAGACTCTCTTTACATATACATAAACAACTTTGTTGTGGGCTGCCCATCTGCAACTGTCTTTAGGTTGAACCAACTGGTTTGCAAAAATACAAGAGTTATTTCTGTAGACGTGAGCCTTTGTCGTTTCCGGGAGCAGAAGTCTTCTTTGTGGACGCTGGATCGCAGGGCCCACATTGGGGGCTCGTTTATGCAGGAGCCACGGAGCTGGAGGACACGGAGGAGGCCTCGGTCTTGGAGGCAGTGGTGGAGGCTCCCTCCTCCTCCTCGAAGGGGTTCTTCCCACAGCACAGGGTGGTGATCATGCAGTTGCGGAACTGCTTGTTCATCAACACGTAGATGAGAGGGTTGTACAGGGACGAACTCTTGGCAAAGAATGCCGGAATTGTCATGAAGACAGGGCCGAACTCTGATCCCTGGTTGCAGAAGATATACCAGGCCACGCTGGCGTAGGGCACCCAGCACACTAGGAAGGAGACGACCATCATGATGACCATTCGGGTCACTTCCCTCTCAGCCCTCTGGGTGGTCTCAGACTCCTGCTGGGCGGCGGCAGCTGCCTTGACAGCGCAGAGCAGGTTGCCGTAGCAGAAGGAGATGATGAACAGGGGAATCATAAAGTGGACAACGAACATGTAGATGACAAAGGACTCATTGTTGATGTCAGGGGCGCGTGTGTAGTAGTCAATTCCACATGAGCACTGCATGCCTTCGGGGATATAGCGGGACCAGCCAAGCAGAGGGGGCACGGAGCAAGCAGCAGCCATGACCCAGGTAAAGGCCACGCCCATGATGGCATGGGTCTCACTGAAGCGGAAGTTGCTAATAGGTTTGCAGACGACCAACCACCTCTCAATAGCCAGGACAACCAGGGACCACAGGGCAATCTCACCACCATGGGTAGCAAAGAATCCCTCGATGTTGCAGCCCGTTCTTCCAAAGACGAAATAGCCATGCATGGAGGTGTACATCGTAGTGGTGAAGCCTCCGATTACCATGAAGAGATCGGCCACAGCCAGGTTCAGCAGGATGTAGTTCAGGGCGGTCCTCAGCTTTTTGTGCTCGATGGTGACGTAGAGTGTGAGGAAGTTGATGGGGAATCCGGTGAGGATGAGGAAGAACATGTAGGCAGCCATGAGTGAGTACGCCGCTGGGCTGACAAGGTAGTACTGGGGGTATTCATAGGGGTTCCTAACAATGCCAGTAGCATTGGACATAGGGACGTAGAAATCTGGTCCCTCTGTGCCGTTCATGGTTGCGGTCTTGCGGTGGCGATCAGCCCTTCTTCAGATGGTGTTCCGGCTGTACAGAAAGAGAGATGGAAAGGGTCCTTTCTACAAATGCACCCAGGAGGTCAGACTCCTGATTTTATAGGCACATCTTAAGGTGTTAGATGATCACTTTCCCAATCAGTCAGCACAATGTGATTTAGGCCACTGTTAATATATAATCCAGCCACCACTGCAAACATAACTGGCCACTCATCAAGTTATTAAGGTTACACCTGCTCATACCTATCAGGAGATGATGGCTTAATCTGAAACGCTGCATTGGCTGTTACACACCTAGGCCTCATCCATATACTCAGAACTGAGTTAGTCATTTGCATACAACTTTTAAACACTGTTAAATTTACAGTTTCTCTTTTGAAGATATATTTCAATATATTCTAGAGACATGTTTGAAGCTTCATACTCCAAGCACAAAAGAGTGAAGAGACGGAGTGCTGTGGGAGAACAGATGGTTTATTATAAGTGGCGATAAGAAACACGTTAAGCTGTGGTAATACATAGGCACAAAGTAGAATAGCTGCACCACCAGGAAATACTATATGGTGATTGAAGGATGTTTTTATAGATAATGGTCTGAGACGTGTAAACGTCCTCATCCTGAACATATTACATAATTGTATTAATATTAGGTGTAGCAATATTTATAGATTTTTTATCAAAATAATGCAACATATTATTTTCATAGAACATTAAGTGTAGCAACATACAGTTACATGTAATTCACAGGTCATTCATTGAGTACTTGTGCTTATGTTGCAGTATTATAGCTGATGCTTATTGTGTGACTAAGATTTTAAGACTGTGCGTGTGCATGCATGTTTGCACGTTTATGTGTGTGTGTGTGTGTGTGCGGGAGAAAGGATTACTCATGCATTTCAATGTCATTTCCTCCCAAACATCCTACAAACATGTCATTCAAAAGAATATTCACATTTATTCCTGTTTTATAACCTTAAAAGTTTATTTCAAGAGATGTTACATTCTGCATATCTTCTGTTCTAATGTAGCCTAAATAAATCATAATGATCATGTGAGAGGTAGTCTTCAGCAGTAATGCTGTTTGTGTATTCTTTGATTATCAATGTAAAACTAAACAAACCAAGGGAAATGAGGGGAAAGTAGAGAGTAGACTTGTACAGAAGATCTAGACCATCTTAGTGGCTAGAAGAGAGCTTTGCTCAGCACTTTCTAATGGACATTGTATTAAAGAGATTTGGAGCTTACGGACGTGTTACTTTAAGAGGCCTGTAATGAGGTTAGTGTCCCATTGGTCACCCTCAGACACAACATTATGGATACTCACACATTTACTGCTCTTTTTACTCAATAAAGAGCTATACAAATTTAGGACAATCCATAATTCAATGGGGAAAGTGTCTGTTTAGATTACAAGTCCAAAGGAGTGAAGAAGCTGTGGTGGCAGCTACTGTAGTGGAGGAACATAAGAATACTATTTCATCCTGTCAAAGCCCCAAGTGTTATTCAAAACCATGACTTATTTAGTAACTTTATAAATCACTTTAATTTATTTATTCACCTTAAAAAGTGCACTGTATGATGTTTTATTCATTCAGTATTCAGTATGCTAATCTGTACACTAAAAATAAAAAAAATACTATGTAGATAATAAATACTGGCAGTTGGGGCCTACCCAAGACCATGTTTAATGAGCTATTCTCCTACCTGAAAGGGAAAGGGATCCGCCACATCCGCACATAATTCTACCACCCCCAGGGACAGAGCTGGGTAGAGTGGTTTAATCAGACGCTCAAGAGCCAGACACTCAAAAAAACTTGCACAAGGGTGCACATTCGCCATCAGCCTGCTCTAAACACTTCTGCACTACCATGCCACGCAGCAGCTCTCCATCACAGGGGTCTCCCTAGTCCAGTGGATTCATGTTGGGGCATGAGCTTCAGCTACTGAGGCACCTCCAAGGTTAGGGGTTAACAGGCCCAACCCTGCAGCCCACAGTCTCATAGTAATGGCTGGAACAAAATAAATGGAATGGTATCAAACACATTAAACACATGGCTTCCATTCCATTCACTCCATTCCAGACATTTGGTCTGAGCCATCCTCCCCTCACCAGCCTTCTGTGCTGACCAGCCCCATCCAGTCTGAACCCTTACATGGCATCAGCCCGGCCAGTCTGTACTCATAGCAGGCCTGAGCACCTGCGTGACTTCCACACTGAGTTTCACACCTCGGTTCCTGTGAGGGGGAGGGGAAGAAATGTTATGTCCGTACATGAAAACATATGTCAGTGACGTGAAACATTATTGTTACAGTGTTTGACCTTGAGGCATGTTTACGACCCCCATGTATCGTATTGTTCAGTTGATGTTATAATTAAGAGAATGCAGTTAGCTCTGACATCAGTGGCCTCATCTGTCCTTCAAACAGGTATGTCACTACGGTGGTTACTTCAGATACTGCTCTTCCAATAGTTCAATATGTCTTGTACAGGTAAAGTGTGCTCTCTAGTGGAGTGTTATCAACATGACCAGATTTCTCTGTGAGACGGTGGCGCCCAGCATCAATGGGGAATATAGAGGGCAGTAGTGAGACGGAGCTGTAGTGAGACTGAGCTTTAGTGAGACGGAGTTGTGGTGATAGGGCAAATCTCAGCAGGCAGCTGCACTGCATAGAAAGAGGTTTTAATGTACAGTACCACGTGTAGATTGTGTCATTTCATATCAATCACCAATTGGCCTTTCCACTATGCAATTTGTGCAGAATATTAAATTGTCCATTGACCGTCATGGTAGTCAGTTCATCAGGAGTCTCTCCTAGGAAGAATAGCCTAGTATAGCACCTTGGAAGTCATTCCATAAATGACCATAGGCTAATGAGGCTAATGACACTACACTACTGATGAGCAGATCAGCAAACTGGGATTATTCAGGATAGTCATTTAATGTGTTGTAGCCTGGTCCCAAATCTGTATAAAAAGGGGGGTTGAAATTATTCCATTTTTTACTCCTTGTTGGCACATTTAGTTACAATTTGGCAACCCTGGGGGAGGTGGGTAATCAGCTGACCAGAAAGAGAGTGGGGTGAAGTTAGTCAATGATCTAGGGTCAGTTTTGCATTTTCCCCACTAAGGGTTAAATTTAGGATTGGGGGAGGAATGGAGGGAGGGAAAGATAGAGGAAGATGTTGTGATGAATATTATCCTACCTCTACAGTTTGCCACACTTTCCAAGTTCTATTTTTCATTTCAGGGGTTTTAGGGCAGGGTATCCTGAGCTAAGATCCTTGGGACGTGCTCATAGCCGCCTGCTCCCTGCAGTGCCTTGGGGAGTAGGATAGCCTCCTGTCCTGTGGTTCAGGAAAAACGACGTCAAAGCGCAGAGGTGAGTAGGTAACAGATCACACAAATAAACTAGAATTTCTCAGAATAATATTGTGGCTACACAATGCAATGCCACACAAAATAAACAAATAGCTGTTTGTCTGTTCTTATATGCTGTGGTTATTTTAGTATATCCACTGTTAAGCAGCAACTAGTTCTGTCTGTCACTCTCTCTCTCCCCCTCTCTCTGAAACAAGGGAGCTTGCCTATTTAACTGTTTAGATTACACCTAGGTGTTGCACAATATCAATTTATGTCATTTATTTATTAGATTAGACTGTTTATTAGTTGTATTAGTTATTAATATCCTCCATCCCCTCTCATCCCTATTAATTACTCACACCTGTTAATTCCTAGCTCATGGAAGGTCAGCGTTGCAGTGCACAGGGTGATTAGCATCCTGGTTTCTTTCTGCACAGATGGAGGTAAAGCTTTAGAACAGTCCTACTCTTTATTTCTCTCTATCACTAGTTCCTGGTCTACCTACAGTACTAGTCAAAAGTTTGGACACACCTACTCATTAAAGGATTTTTCTTTATTTTTACAATTTTCTACATTTGAGATTCTTCACAGTAGCCACCTTTCGCCTTGACAACTTTGCACACGCTTGGCATTCTCTCAACCAGCTTCATGTGGTAGACACCTGGAATTAATTTAAATTAACAGGTGTATCTTGTTAAAAATTAAATTGTGGAATTTCTTTCCTTCTTAATGAGTTTGAGCCACTCAATTGTGTTGTGACAAGGTACTGTAGAGGTGGTATACAAAAGATAGTCTTATTTGGTAAAAGACCAAGTCCATATTATGGCAAGAACAGCTGAAATAAGCAAAGTGAAATGACAGTCCATCATTAATTGAAGACATGAAGGTCAGTCAATGCGGAAAATGTCAAGAACTTTGAAAGTGCAGTCGCAAAACCCATCAAAACACTATGATGAAACTGGTAAAACGCTTACAGTTATTTGTTAACTACCTGTTTCAGGGAGAGGGAGAGAGAGAGTGACAGTTATTTGTTAACTACCTGTTTCAGAGAGAGGGAGAGAGAGAGTGACAGTTATTTGTTAACTACCTGTTTCAGGGAGAGGGAGAGAGAGAGTGACAGTTATTTGTTAACTACCTGTTTCAGAGAGAGAGAGAGTGACAGTTATTTGTTAACTACCTGTTTCAGAGAGAGAGAGAGAGAGAGTGACAGTTATTTGTTAACTACCTGTTTCAGAGAGAGGGAGAGGGAGAGAGAGAGTGACAGTTATTTGTTAACTACCTGTTTCAGAGAGAGGGAGAGAGAGAGTGACAGTTATTTGTTAACTACCTGTTTCAGAGAGAGGGAGAGAGAGAGTGACAGTTATTTGTTAACTACCTGTTTCAGAGAGAGGGAGAGAGAGAGTGACAGTTATTTGTTAACTACCTGTTTTAGAGAGAGGGAGAGAGAGAGTGACAGTTATTTGACAAGCAGTTATCGTTGATGTTCACTTCAGGAGGCACTTATGGGAGTGAACTTAATTCATAATAATGGTTACCTCTCTAAAATGAAAATGGATGACGTGTATAGTTGATATTGCATGAAAAAATATATATATTTGACCTAAAACCTCCCTGGATGCTTGAAAAAAATAAGTGACCCTCCCCTATACCCAAAATAATAATTCAAACATAGAGGTAAATTATGACTATTTCAATATTTATCGTTTTAGAATTAGTTGCTTACTAGGCTATATCTCGATGCGTGCCTGATGCCGTCCCTCATCTCTGATTCTCCACTGGACACGCAATATCAGGTGCTCCTATAGGCTATTTAGTGTGGACTCAATCAAATGATCCATTGCTTATAGCCTATACTAAAGTGCATGCTTGGAGAAGCACAGCGCAACGTTATATTTCTAAGATAGCTATTGGGATGGTGCAAATAAACCTACACTCTGCAATGGATATTCCAACCTTTGAGCCCCAGGATGCTCTGCTCCTGCTGATCAAAACTTGTTTGTCTGCTGCCTGACCAATGGCTGTGCTGTGTAGGCCTATGGTGGCAGTTCAGAAGGAGAGTCAAAGGTTTCTCCAAAATAATTGGGTAGAAGGGGCGGCATCGGGCACACATCGATGTATAGCCTAATAAGCAACTACTTCTAAAACACTGAGAAATATTGACATTTCTTGGTTCTCAGTCTTATATAACAGGCTCATCTTGGGATGACAAGAGTACACTTTGTGAGATTGTTATTCATTTTAAGGACCCATCTTGTCCTTATGACATTAACTCAACACTGAATTAAACACAGTTCTACCAGTCTGGAAGGGTATCTTTGTCCGGAAAATACAACATTTTTCTTCCAAGTCTCAATCACACGTTTGAGATGTTTCTTATTTTGGGACGTTCTTTGATTGAAATCACACCATAGATTACCCTATTGAGAGCTCCTTGAATATAGTCTTGAAAGGGCCTTAGAATAAACCCAGGACCGTAGCTCCAGTGGGTCATCAGTCATCCAAGGCATGAGAGACACAATGTCCTCTCCCTGAATGGTGATTCACTGGAGTCACTCAGGGCTTGAGTTCTCTGACTGGCTCAGTGTGACAGTTTAGCTGTGCAGTGATTGGAAAGAACAGTGGGCCTGCTGAGGGTGGAGATCATTGGACATTGGGGTCAATCCACCTTAGTTTGTGATCACAACCAGGAGGACGATAAGTAAGAGAGTGAGGGAAGAAAACGGTGATAGGGCAGAGGATACTTTGCAATGGATCAACACAGAGATCAACATATATTTTTGCACTGACAGCGAACTGTGACTGGCCTTGGTTAGATGGGCTATAGGCTACTAAGTGCAGGCTTGGAGAAGCACTAGGCCAAAGGGCTGACGGCTTCTACAGATACACGTGATCAATTTTTTCCCTTCATACCATGCCTGAAAGAAAGTTAATCTAATTTGCATATTGGGATGACTGCGTGCCAGAGGACAGATCAGTGGGCAGGGTGTGATGCTCTCTCAGCCTGCCCACAGGAACTCTCTCTTTCACTGAGTGGACACTAACAAGGAAGGAACACTGTGACAAGGACATGGTACATATGGCAACATAGGCTGCCACAGCTCTGTATGTCACACTGTCGGACATATACTGTATGTCTAAATTGCGCTATATGAACACTGGTATCATTTCTGTGATATTCAAACTGTAGATTCAACTATTTTTGATTGTATTTATTTATTATTTCACCTTTATTTAACCAGGTAGGTTAGTTGAGAACACCTTTATTTAACCAGGTAGGTTAGTTGAGAACACCTTTATTTAACCAGGTAGGCGAGTTGAGAACACCTTTATTTAACCAGGTAGGCGAGTTGAGAACACCTTTATTTAACCAGGTAGGTTAGTTGAGAACACCTTTATTTAACCAGGTAGGCGAGTTGAGAACACCTTTATTTAACCAGGTAGGCGAGTTGAGAACAAGTTCTCATTTACAACTGCGACCTGGCCAAGATAAAGCCAAGCAGTTCGACTCATACAGCACAGAGTTACACATGGAATAAACAAACATACAATCAATAATACAGTAGAAAAATATCTAAAAAATATATAAATATATATTATATTATAAAATATATAAACAGCATGTGCAAATGAGGTAGGATAAGAGAGGTAAGGCAATAAATAGGCCAAAGTAATTACAATATAGCAATTAAACACTGGAATGATAGGATGTGCAGAAGATAAATGTGCAAGTTGAGATACTGGGGTGCAAAGGAGTAAGATAAATAATTACATACAGTATGGGGATGAGGTAGATTGGATGGGCTATTTACAGATGAGCTATGTACAGGTGCAGTGATCTGTGAGCTGCTCTGACAGCTGGTGCTTAAAGCTAGTGAGGGAGGTAAGAGTCTCCAGCTTCAGAGATTTTTGCAGTTCGTTCCAGTCATTGGCAGCAGAGAACTGGAAGGAGAGGTGTCCGAAGGAAGAATCACAAGTCAGGACATAGGTTTACAGCCTGATTGAAAATCACGTATTTAAGTTAGAATTTGACTAAACCAATTACAAAATAGGGTAAAAGTTGCATACATTTTGTAGTCTGTAGATCCAACTCTCATACTTCTTAACTGAGAACACTAGAAAATCGCTGCCAGCAGAGAGTGCTGTTGCCATGCAATATAATTGTAGTTTAGTCCTGCCCCTCAAACAGGCATAGCCACACAAATGCACACACACGCAACATTTGGTTATTTAAATGATGAAATGTTTGCTCAAGGTTTTTGAATTCAACCCAAGGTCAGCTTCAAAATGAAGATGCCCTTGTTCTCTACATTTTGCATTGTCAGGGATGCTTTGCATGGACACTGTCCCAATGAACTACACCAGTGGTGATTTTAGCATTTAAATGTTGGTGGGGTAAACAAACAAACAATTGGGGGGCAGCATGCCAGCAAAGCCACAACACAACACTAAACAATATATTTTATATGTATTTATATATATTTCACAGTACTAGGATGTTAGTCCATCCATAAAGATTAGAAATTAAACAAAATGGAACTGTAGGTGCAAACCTGTCTATGACTTCACTATTTCCCAAGCGTGTTAGTATGTATATCTTTGTTAGTTGTCATGATGCATTCTATCTTGGATCAGTGGGCTCTTAATAAATTAAGCCAGGTATGTACAGTAGACGTCTTAATGCACTGAAAGATCTCTCACAGCTGCTAACTGGGATGGTTGGCGCGGCCTGCATGATTGCCTTCAGTGATGGGAACGTATCAGGGTCTAAAAATGTATAAACACAGGACATGTCAGAAGTGGCATCTTTCTTTTTTTGAGACGTAATGTTTGGCAAGGACTACTTCCTCTGGTTTGAGATGAATATGCCATGTTTGTCTTGTGTGTGCCTCCCCTCTCTCTATGTTCTCTGTCCTGTCTGCTCCCCTCTTCATGTTCTCACTCTGTCCTGTCTGCTCCCCTCTCTATGTTCTCTGTCCTGTCTGCTCCCCTCTCTATGTTCTCACTCTGTCCTGTCTGCTCCCCTCTCTATGTTCTCACTCTGTTCTGTCTTCTCCCCTTTCTCTATGTTCTACTGTGTTCTCGGTCTGTCCTGTCTGCTCCCCTCTCTATGTTCTCCTGTGTTCTCGGTCTGTCCTGTCTGCTCCCCTCTCTCTATGTTCTCCTGTGTTCTCACTCTGTCCTGTCTGCTCCCCTTTCTCTATGTTCTCCTGTGTTCTCGCTCTGTCCTGTCTGCTCCCCTCTCTCTATGTTCTCCTGTGTTCTCACTCTGTCCTGTCTGCTCCCCTCCCTATGTTCTCGTTCTGTCCTGTCTGCTCCCCATCTCTCTATGTTCTCCTGTGTTCTCGGTCTGTCCTGTCTGCTCCCCTCTCTCTATCTTCTCCTGTGTTCTCACTCTGTCCTGTCTGCTCCCCTCTCTATGTTCTCACTCTGTCCTGTCTGCTCCCCTCGCTCTATGTTCTCCTGTGTTCTCACTCTGTCCTGTCTGCTCCCCTCTCTATGTTCTCACTCTGTCCTGTCTGCTCCCCTCTCTCTATGTTCTCCTGTGTTCTCGCTCTGTCCTGTCTGCTCCCCTCTCTCTATCTTCTCCTGTGTTCTCACTCTGTCCTGTCTGCTCCCCTCTCTATGTTCTCACTCTGTCCTGTCTGCTCCCCTCTCTATGTTCTCACTCTGTCCTGTCTGCTCCCCTCTCTCTATGTTCTCCTGTGTTCTCGTTCTGTCCTGTCTGCTCCCCTCTCTCTATGTTCTCCTGTGTTCTCGTTCTGTCCTGTCTGCTCCCCTCTCTCTATGTTCTCCTGTGTTCTCGTTCTGTCCTGTCTGCTCCCCTCTCTCTATGTTCTCCTGTGTTCTTGTTCTATCCTGTCTGCTCCCCTCTCTCTATGTTCTCCTGTGTTCTTGTTCTATCCTGTCTGCTCCCCTCTCTTCCTTGTTTTCTGAAGTTCTGATTTCCTGGATCTCCTATATTTTTACAGAGACGGCATAGCATCAGTGCCGTAGCAATAAGGAGTATTCTGAAAAAACAAAACACACACAGAAGCAATATACAGTGCCTTGCGAAAGTATTTGGCCCCCATGAACTTTGCGACCTTTTGCCACATTTCAGGCTTCAAACATAAAGATATAAAACTGTATTTTTTTGTGAAGAATCAACAACAAGTGGGACACAATCATGAAGTGGAACGACATTTATTGGATATTTCAAACTTTTTTAACAAATCAAAAACTGAAAAATTGGGCGTACAAAATTATTCAGCCCCTTTACTTTCAGTGCAGCAAACTAATCCAATGTTGACCTAAATGACTAATGATGATAAATACAATCCACCTATGTGTAATCAAGTCTCCGTATAAATGCACCTGCACTGTGATAGTCTCAGAGGTCCGTTAAAAGCGCAGAGAGCATCATGAAGAACAAGGAACACACCAGGCAGGTCCGAGATACTGTTGTGAAGAAGTTTAAAGCCGGATTTGGATACAAAAAGATTTCCCAAGCTTTAAACATCCCAAGGAGCACTGTGCAAGCGATAATATTGAAATGGAAGGAGTGTCAGACCACTGCAAATCTACCAAGACCTGGCCGTCCCTCTAAACTTTCAGCTCATACAATGAGAAGACTGATCAGAGATGCAGCCAAGAGGCCCATGATCACTCTGGATGAACTGCAGAGATCTACAGCTGAGGGGGGATACTCTGTCCATAGGACAACAATCAGTCGTATATTACACAAATCTGGCCTTTATGGAAGAGTGGCAAGAAGAAAGCCATTTCTTAAAGATATCCATAAAAAGTGTTGTTTAAAGTTTGCCACAAGCCACCTGGGAGACACACCAAACATGTGGAAGAAGGTGCTCTGGTCAGATGAAACCAACATTGAACTTTTTGGCAACAATGCAAAACGTTATGTTTGGCGTAAAAGCAACACAGCTCATCACCCTGAACACACCATCCCCACTGTCAAACATGGTGGTGGCAGCATCATGGTTTGGGCCTGCTTTTCTTCAGCAGGGACAGGGAAGATGGTTAAAATTGATGGGAAGATGGATGGAGCCAAATACAGGACCATTCTGGAAGAAAACCTGATGGACTCTGCAAAAGACCTGAGACTGGGACGGAGATTTGTCTTCCAACAAGACAATGATCCCAAACATAAAGCAAAATCTACAATGGAATGGTTCAAAAATAAACATATCCTGGTGTTAGAATGGCCAAGTCAAAGTCCAGACCTGAATCCAATCAAGAATCTGTGGAAAGAACTGAAAACTGCTGTTCACAAATGCTCTCCATCCAACCTCACTGAGCTCGAGCTGTTTTGCAAGGAGGAATGGGAAAAAAATTCAGTCTCTCGATGTGCAAAACTGATAGAGACATACCCCAAGCGACTTATAGCTGTAATCGCAGCAAAAGGTGGCGCTACAAAGTATTAACTTAAGGGGGCTGAATAATTTTGCACGCCCAATTTTTCAGTTTTTGATTTGTTAAAAAAGTTTGAAATATCCAATAAATGTCGTTCCACTTCATGATTGTGTCCCAGTTGTTGTTGATTCTTCACAAAAAAATACAGTTTTATATCTTTATGTTTGAAGCCTGAAATGTGGCAAAAGGTCGCAAAGTTCAAGGGGGCCGAATACTTTCGCAAGGCACTGTATGCACACACACAACATGAACAACAGGCAAATAATGTTTACCTGAATTGAGCTAAAGGTAAAATCGGGGATTTCTGTTCCTTAATGATATTTGCAGTTCACTCAATCTTAAAGCTGATTAATATTCAACTATCTTACCCTTCACTAACCACAATACCTGTGTTCTCTCTCTGTCACTTTAGCAACAACATTGAAATGCGTGCTACCGTGGGGCAAAATAGATGTTGGCTTAAATTGTTAATATGTAAGCTATATTTCATCTCAAATGTTTATTGAAAACATATACATTTGCACAATGACCACTTGTTCAAATACATAGTTATAGTTGTTGGTTAGCTAGCTAGAGAATTTTAGCCATAATTTTGCATTGACATGAAATCAGTCAAACATCTCAAAACAAGACATGGTATCAATAACAAGATTAATCATGCTGAAATAAGCCACTTATGATTCCCCACACGGCAGTGTCATTCTTGCTAGCAATCTGGCCATCCAGAATCACAACAGGATGATTGATGCCCAATGGAAGCATGCACATAGTTTTCGTGACGTTGTCAGCCAATCCATCTACCGTTATGCAGCTAATGTTAGATGCAAAATAATTGAATTGTAAACACACACACAATTTATGCACTTACTTCTGCAAATACTACAACCATCTCTGTGTTTGCTGAGCTGCATCTTCAATTCCGTATGTCCATCTTCTATAGAATGAGAACATTTAACTCAGCTATCCTGCTTTGTTTTTTTAACAGCTGACATTACCAAAAGTAGCTAACATCATGTTAGCCATGTCAGCTACCTATCTTTATTAGTAAAGTTTTGCATATTTGGACAGTATTTGATTAGACAGTAATTGGTTAATTAGTGAGTTGTCGGGTGGTGAACAGAGCACCAGCAATTAGATTCAGTGTCCAGATAGCTAATCAATAACTGTACTGTCAAAACCCTGCTCTTAAAATGTGCTATGTTGCTAATGAAGCAGCACTACTAGCTAGACTGGGAAGTCCCTCACGTTAGTTAGTTAGCTTAACGCTATCTGTCAGTGCAGCTTTTGAGTCAACATGTTGAAATGTAAGTCAAAAATAACTTTGGAAAATCACACCTAAAGTGCCACCGTTCACAGAATGCTGGTTTTAGCCAGCACTAAAAAGGCAGGTCAGGCCGGGGCTCTTGTTCAGGGCATTCATTGCAGTGTGTAATGCAAAATAGCTGTTTTACGCCAGCCAAGCAGGGAAAAAGACTCAGGGATGAAGCCACGAAGGTCTGGTGATGTTACAGTATATGGTAACAGTATATGCTGATAGAGGATTTGTGACGGATAGTTATAAAATAAGTCACTTCTCTCTGTGCAACTGCCAAGGGCTGGATACTTGTTGAACAATGTTCTGTTGTTGAGAGCTAAGGCTGAAAGGCCTGTTGAGAGCTAAGGCTGAAATTCTGAGTGTATTTGCTTTCATAAGGTATTTGCGATACCTGTTCAGTAGTTTTAGGTCAATGGTCACAGTGAAAAAGGGGGAAAATATATTTTGAAAGCATCAGGTCTTAGCCAGGTGTGAGTCACCTGATGAGGGTGGTGACTCTTTGTGACCCTTGTCTGGCATCCTCACGAGACATCGTGTGTCAGCAATAACAACACACCTATTCATGTAATTGCAGGTCTAGAAAGGGATGACGTCATAGGTGTGGTTATCGTTCCATTTACTGAGTTCGTCCAAAGATTCAGATAGGCCATTAGAAAAAAGAGATCCTACAGCACCAGCGTCGCTCTTTTCAGCATTGGTAATGCAGTAGAGGATATGAATCACACTGATGAAATAAGAGTTCCATTTGGGGGTTTGTCTATATGTGTTTGTTTATGTGCAGGGTGTGTGCGTGCTCGTGTACATGTGTGAGGCTGTGTCTGTATGTGCGTATGCAAACGTGTGTTTGTGTATAATTTGGCATTCAGTCCATAAGGCCGTCCTCCTGAAAATGAGGGTGGAATCGCAGCACCTTTCCACTGAGCAGACCAGACCCAATTAAAATGTGAGAAACAGGCACAGGAAATGAACTGTTATGAAGCTAGACTGGAGCCAATTTCCTCTGACCAGAGGAATTCACTGACCCTGATCTCTCTCTTTCTCTCTCACTTGTTTTCTTGTACTCTTCGCTTTTATTTCCTCTCACCTCACTCCTGTCAAAATGGAAGTCAGTTTGGGATGGTACACCCCCTCCCCTCGCGCTCTCATTCTCTCTTTTCTGTGTTTGTACTATAGGCTACCTCCCTGGATTGGTAGTGTTGGTGGGTTGTTCAAGGTCATGAAAAACATTGCACACCACTTATCACACTGATATTTATCCTTCAAGTTGGTTTACAAAGGTAAAACATAGATTTTTTTCAATCAGTGTTAAAATAAGAATCAATTGCTTCTTTGTGATTGCCTCTCTACCTAATAGGTCCTCCATGTTTGATTTTGGAGTAGTCAATCACCTTGGCTGGACTTTATTTCTGTTACCAATTAATTGGTTCCCATGGAGTCATGTTCAACAAGTGTTGTCCCTGGTGACTATATAGAATGTCCACGGTTAGTCGGACACACACATTATTCTCACCAAATAATATTGAAACTATCAAAGGTTGTCATAAGTGAATGTTCTGCATCCTGGCATCCCACCAGCACTCCTCTTCTGCTCAGTAACTGTTGAATGAGTCAAATTCAGCCGTGGGCTGTACTTAGTGCTTACGTCTTCAGAGGTGATGTTGGGGTTTTGGAGCGATGCCGCATACCCAGATGCTGGGCTGGTTAGACCCCGTACTGTGAACCAAAATGTCACCCCTGTCACACACAGACAAACACACACACGCATACACACACCGCATACCGCCCTCCCACACTCTTATCTGCACGCTCTCACATACTGTAATGACAGCATCATAGCAACACATACATCAACTAGCTCTAATCTGCTTCTATTGTATCACATTATTTATATAATAAGCAGACGGACAGATTCGTGTTTTGCTGACGTATATCAGACAGTCATCAGCCATTTAGCCACCATCCCCAGTCCTTCCCTATCCTCTGCCGCTGTAAGTGTTCTTTGTACTGTGAGCTGGCTTGGCTGTCTCTCTCTCCTCTACCTGGGTGTCTGCTCCTGGTGCGGTAACCTTTCTCTGTTCCTGGATATGAAAAAGTCACACATTGAGGAAACAGGAACACTCAGATATCTTGACATTATTTTGAAAATTAACAATAGATTTGTTCTCTTAGGTCTCTGGCTTAAACTGTACATCCTGACAGTTGATTTCACCCAGTCCCTTGAATTTCTCTAGTGTGAGGCCCTTACATGACTTTGACATAGAGCTAGAGACCACTCAAATCCTCCACTGTCTAGGGATTGACATGAACTCCAAATGCCAACCATAATCATTGCAGCAAAACGTTATAATAACTTAAAATGATAAGCCATTAATATACTATTTATAGCTGATCTATAGATCACTCTCCTGACTGCATCTCTTTGTGTTGAGACCTTGATGTGTGCATAATGTGAGCAGATGGGGGTACTTGTCTCTCCTCTCTTTGTGTGACACTTTGAAGCCTGTGTGTCTCTGTGTTAATTCATGCAATGTCTGTGGCGAGGGCTAGAGAAACACCACACCCGACACGCTGGCTGGCTCCCCTATTTTACAGTTTATGTGGTACATTTTCACAACTCTAAGCACATAAATTAAAACAGATCATCAACATTTTAAAAACTAAGCACATTTTCAATTGACTAAGTACAACAAAGTCACTTGCTCACTGCACTGAATCCCTCTTTCCATTTGGATACATATTCAATCTATCTGCTTTTCAAAATGCAATATTCACTTTGCTTTTAATATGATTTTCTTGTAATTTGTTTAACAATACAATTAACTATCACTTAATAAAACTGCTTGAAACTGATAACTACAGAACCAAAATTATGTAGTGCCTAGTTAGTTTTTTAAAAGGCTTAGGTGCAATTCTCACAAGTACAAACCAGATCATCAAAAAGTCAGTTTCAAAACTCTAGGCACTTTTTCAATTGACTAAGTACAATACTGTACATTAATTCATACGGTCACTTTTTCACCAAACTTAATCAGTGTTTCATTTAGAAATGCATGTTTCACATTGCAATACATGTTCATATAAAGTAATTGCCTTTCACAATACAATGCTCACATTACTTTTGATATGATTATCTTCCCTTTTGTTAAAATACATTTTACTATTACTTAATCCAATTGCTGTTAATTGATGATCACTTAAATGTTTGGTAAACCTATAGATTTGACATGTCAACTGGTTTGTCTACTACAGATTGAGAACTACATCATGAAAATGTGCAGTGCCTTCAGAAATTATTCTCACCCCATGACTTTTTCCACATGTTCTGTTTCAGCCTAAATTTTAAATGTATTAAATTTACATTTTGTGTCACTGGCCTACACACAATACCCTATAACGAGAAAGTGTAATTATGTTTTTAGAGATGTTTACAAATGAAAAATGAGAAGCTGAAATGTCTTGAGTCAATAAGTATTAAACCCCTTTGTTATGGCAAGCCTAAATTAATTCAGGAGTAGTCTTTTGCTTAAGTCACATAATAAGTTGCATGGACTCTCTGTGTGCATTAATAGTGTTTAACATAATTTTTGAATTACTTTCTCATCGATGAACCCTGCACATACAATTATCTGTAAGGTCCCTCAGTTGAGCAGTGAATTTCAAACACAGATTGAACCACAAAGACCAGGGAGGTTTTCCAATGCCTTGCGAAGAAGGGCACCTATTGGTACAGTAGATGTGTAAAAAAAGACATTGAATATCCCTTTGAACACGGTGGAGTTATTAATTACACATGCATACTTTTAGCAACAAGGCACTAAAGTGATACTTGTAAAAAATGTGACAATGCAATTCACTTTTTTTCCCCTGAATACAAAGTGTTATGTTTGGGAAAAATCAACACATTACTGAGTACCACTCAGTGGTGGCTGCATATGTCACACCCTGACCATAGTTTGCTTTGTATGTTTTGGTTGGTCAGGGTGTGAGCTGGGTGGGCATTCTATGTTACATGTCTAGTTTGTCTAGTTCTATGTTTGGCCTGATATGGTTCTCAATCAGAGGCAGGTGTTCGTCATTGTCTCTGATTGGGAACCATATTTAGGTAGCCTGTTTGGTGTTGGGTTTTGTGGGTGATTGTCCTTAGTGTCCTGATGTCCTTGTTCTGTGTTAGTTTACACAAGTATAGGCTGTTTCGGTTTTTGTTACGTTTATTGTTTTGGTAGTGTTTGTGTTTAGTGTGTTTTTCATTAAAACATGAATCTCAATAGCCACGCCGCATTTTGGTCTGACTCTCTTTCACATACAGAAAACCGTGACAGCATAATGATATTGGTATGTAATTGTTAAAGACTGGGGAGGTTTTCAGGATAAAAAATAAATAAATGGAATGGAGCTAAGCACAGGTAAAATCCTAAAGGAAAACCTGGTTCAGTCTGCTTTCCATCAGACACTGTGAAATGGACAATAACCTAAAATACAAGGCCAAATCTACACAAGTTGCTTAGCAAGAAGACAGTAATCATTCCTGAGTGGCCGAGTTACAGTTTTAACTTAAATCTGACAAGACCATAAAATGGTTGTCTAGCAATGACCAACAACCAATTTGACAGAGCTTGAAGAATTTTGAAAATAATATGCAAATGTTGCACAATCTAGGTGTGGTAAGTTCTTAGACACTTACCCAGAAAGACTCAGCTTTACTCAACTTTATTTAACCAGGTAGGCCAGTTGAGAACAAGCTCTCATTTACAACTGCAACCTGGCCAAGATAAAGCAAAGCAGTGCGACAAAAACAACAACAGAGTTCCACATGGAATAAACAAATGTAGAGTCAATAACACAATAGAAAAATCTATGTACAGAGTGTGCAAATGTAGAAGAGTAGGGAGGTAAGGCAATAAATAAGCCATGGAGGCAAAATAATTACAATTTAGCATTAACACTGGAATGACAGATGTGCAGATGATGTGCAAGGAGAGATACTGGGGTGCAAAAGAGCAAGAGGATAAATAACAATATGGGGATGAGGTAGTTGGGTGTGCTATTTACGGATTGGCCGTGTACAGGTACAGTGATCGGTAAGCTGCTCTGACAGCTGATGCTTAAAGTTAGAGAGGGAGATATAAGACTCCAGCTTCAGTGATTTTTGCAATTCATTCCAGTCATTGGCAGCAGAGAACTGGAAGGAAATGCGGCCAAAGGAAGTGTTGGCTTTGGGGATGACCAGTGAGATATACCTGCTGGAGTGCGTGCTACAGGTCGGTGTTGCTATGGTGACCAGTGAGCTGAGATAAGGCAGTGCTTTACCTAGCAAAGACTTATAGATGACCTGGAGCCAGTGGGTTTGGTGACGAATATGTAGTGAGGGCCAGCCAACGAGAGAATACAGGTCGCAGTGGTGGGTAGTGTATGGGGCTTTGGTGACAAAACGGATGGCACTGTGATAGACTACATCCAGTTTGCTGAGTAGAGTGTTGGAGGCTATTTTGTAAATGACATCGCCGAAGTCAAGGATCGGTAGGATAGTCAGTTTTACGAGGGTATGTTTGGCAGCATGAGTGAAGGAGGCTTTGTTGCGAAATAGGAAGCCAATTCTAGATTTAATTTTGGATTGGAGATGCTTAATGTGAGTCTGGAAGGGGAGTTTACAGTCTAACCAGACACGACACCTAGGTATTTGTCCACATATTCTAAGTCAGAACCATCCAGGGTAGCGATGCTGGTCGGGCGGGCAGTTGCGAGCAGCAATCGGTTGAAGAGCATGTATTTAGTTTTACTAGCATTTAACAGCAATTGGAGGCCACGGAAGAAGTGTTGTATGGCATTGAAGCTCGTTTGGAGGTTTTTTAACACAGTTTCCAAAGAAGGGCCAGATGTATACAGAATGGTGTCGTCTGCGTGGATCAGAGAATACCCAGCAGCAAGAGCGACACCATCGATATATAGAGATAAAAGAGTCGGCACAAGAATTGAACACTGTGGCACCCCCACAGAGACTGCCAGAGGTCCAGACAACAGGCCCTCAGACTTGACACACTGAACTCCTTCTGAGTAGTTGGTGAACCAGGCGAGGCAGTACTTTGAGAAACCAAGGCTGTTGAGTCTGCCGAGTCGAAAGCCTTGGCCAGGTCAATGAAGATGGCTGCACACTACTGTCTTTTATCGATTGGCGGTTATGATATTGTTAAGGACCTTGAGTGTGGCTGAGGTGCACCCATTACCAGCTCGGAAACCAGATTGCATAGTGGAGATGGTACGGTGGGATTCAAAATGGTCGGTGATCTATTTGTTAACTTGGCTTTTGAAGATTTTAGAAAGGCAGGATGGATATAGGTCTATAACAGTTTGGGTCTAGAGTGTCTCCCCTTTTGAGGAGTGGGATGACCGCGGCAGCTTTCCAATCTTTAGGGATCTCAGACGATACAAAAGAGAACAGGCTAGTAATAGGGGTTGCAACAATTTCAGCTGATAATTTTAGAAAGACACGGTCAGATTGTCAAGCCCAGCTGTTTTGTAGGGGTCCAGATTTTGCAGCTCTTTCAGAACATTAACTGTCTGTATTTGGGTGAAGGAGAAGCTGCTGCAGGGGGTGCTGAGCTGTTGGCCGGGGTAGGGTTAGCCAGGTGGTGAGCATGGCCACCCGTAGAAAAAAGCTTATTGAATTGATAGATTATCATAGATTTATCGGTGGTGACAGTGTTTCCTAGCCTCAGTGCAGTGGGCAGCTGGGCGGAAGTGCTTTTATTCTCCATGGACTTCAGTGTCCCAAAACCTTTTTTGAATTAGTGCTACAGGATGCACGTTTCTGTTTCAAAAAGCTAGCCTTAGCTTTCCTAACTGACTGAGTATATTGGTTCCTGACTTCCCTGAAAAGTTGCATATCGCGGGGGCTATTTGATGCTAATGCAGAACGCCACAGGTTGTTTTTGTGCTGGTCAAGGGCAGTGAAGTCTAGGGTGAACCAAGGGCTATATCTGTTCTTAGTTCAAAATTTTTTGAATGATGCATGCTTATTTAATATTTTCGAGCAAAGCACTTTTTAAGAGCAACCAAGCGTCCTTTACTGACGGGATGAGGTCAATATCCTTCCAGGATACCTGGGCCAGGTCCATTAGGAAGGCCTGCTCTCTGAAGTGTTTTAGGGAGCATTTGACAGTGATGAGGGGCGGTCGTTTGACCGAGGACCCATTGCGCACGCAGGCAATGAGGCAGTGATCCCTGAGATCCTGGTTGAAGACAGCAGAGGTGTATTTAGAGGGCAAGTTGGTCAGGATGATATCTAAGAGGGTAATCATGGTTACGGATTTAGGGTTGTACCTGGTATGTTCCTTGATAATTTGTGTGAGATTGAGGGCATCTAGCTTAGATTGTAGGACGGCCAGGGTGTTAAGCATTGCCCAGTTTAGGTCACCTTATGTTCAAACTCTGAAGGGGAACAATCAATTCACGTATGGTGTTCAAGGCACAGCTGGGGGCTGAAGGGGGTCTATAACAAGTGGCTACGGTGAGAGACTTGTTTCTGAAAAGGTGGATTTTTAAAAGTAGAAGCTCAAATTGTTTGGGCATAGACCTGGATAGTATGACAAAACTTTACAGGCTCTCTCTGCATTAGATTTGTTGTGTCTTTGGCTATGCCGGATTAAGTGATATGACATGCTATTCTATAAAATAATTTATCCGTAATTAATATTACCTGATTGACCTAATCATGTAAATGTAATTAACTAGAGAGTCGGGCACCACAAAATAATATTTATAGAGCTGTTATCTTCCGAATAAACTCTTAAAGACCTAGTAATATTTTACATCAATAGCAGTCAATATTAATCGAAATCTTAATTCATGCTCATCTGAAAGTTGTAAATTCTCGATTATCAGCATGAAACCTGGCTAACAAGTTGAACAAGCAATACAAAATTGGGTTTAATTATTTATTTACTAAATACCTAACTAATCACACAGAATTACACATACACATAATTAAATCATAACATGATTACAAATTACGTCATAAAGGAAAACGTCCCTAGCGGGCGGAACAGATATGACAGCTTGTTACACAAAATAAGGGGCTGGGTTTGAGTGAAAGAGCGGGAAGACTGAGGAACAAAGGCCAAAGCTGTGATATCGTAAATACAGTATCTTATGCATTCTAAATTACTGCCCATTTGGAAAAGGAAAATGCAATAAATATTTACTCTGAGATGCGCTTCGGTAGGTTGGTGGTAGATGGAAGACCGTGTTGCCCAACTGAGTCCTTTGAAGAATGTCTCTGGTTGTCAATTGGATACGTTGTAGTAACGTCATTGTGTGGTAGACGGGATACTCTGTCTTTTCCTTCCTAACCTGCGTTTGCATCTGCTGTTGCTAACTCAACAGCTAGGAGGTATCACTTCTGTAGTGAATAAGAGTTCAAAGTTCATACCATTCGCAACCAAAGCTTACGCTGATGTTGGCTTCGTTCTGTAGTTATCTGAACCATTCTGACATAGGACCGTCGTCCTCACGTTCTCGGAACAGGAGGTTATATTGTCGTCAAGGGCTTATATAGGAAGGGAGAGGAGGGCGTGTTTGAAAAGTTTTATAGCCCATGTCCCTTCACAGGGGCGGGCCACTGATTGAGCAGAGCCCTGTCTTATGAAAACCCAAATCTCACATTTTAGAAGCTAAAATCACATTTCATCGCCTCACGAATAATTTCATATTCAAACATTTAAATTAACCCCTTGGATTTAGGGGGCGCTATTTTAATTTTTGGATGAAAAACGTTCCCGTTTTAAACAAGATATTTTGTCACGAAAAGATGCTCGTCCATGCATATAATTGACAGCTTTGGAAAGAAGACACTCTGACGTTTCCAAAACTGCACAGATATTGTTTGTGAGTGCCACAGAACTGATGTTACAGGCAAAACCCAGATAGAAATCCAACCAGGAAGTGCCGCATTTTTTGAAACCGCCTCATGCCAATGACTCCTTATAAGGCTGTGAATGAGCTAGGAATGAGCTTCCGTTTTCCACGTATTCCCCAAGGTGTCTACAGCATTGTGACGTCTTTTTAGGCATTTCCATTGAAGAATGGCTGTCCCGCAGAAAACCTTGCGTAAAATACTGAGGTAGCCATTTTTCCAATCGCTTCTTATGAGAAACCAATTGCCTCAACGTATATATTATCGAATATATATGTTAAAAACACCTTGCGGATGGATCCTAAACAACGTTTGCCGTGTTTCTGTCGATTATTATGGAGTTCATTTTGAAAAAAGTTCGGCGTTGTAATGGTAGCATTTTCCGGTCGATTTCTCAGCCAAGCATGATGAACAAACTATACTAAGCTAGTTCACCTACAAAAATAATATTTTGGGAAAAAAAGAACATTTACTATCTAACTGGGAGTCTCCTGAGTGAAAGCATCTGAAGTTCTTCAAAGGTAAATTATTTAATTTGGTTGCTTTTCTTATTTTCGTGAAAATGTTGCCTGCTGCCAGCAGAGCCTAGCACAGCATTATGCCATGATAAACTTACACAAATGCTTGTCTAGCGTTGGCTGTAACTCATATTTTGAAAATCTGAGATGACAGTGTTGTTAACAAAAGGCTAAGCTTGTGTTTGAATATATTTATTTAATTTCATTTGCGATTTTCATGAATAGGAAAAGTTTCTAGGGGTATTTATGTCCGTTGCGTTATGCTAATGCATTTGAGGCTATGATTACGCTCCCGTATACGGGTTTGCTCGTCGCACAGGTTAAACAACAATTCCATGTGAATCCGATAACTCTCATGTGTAGACTTTCCACTGTAGAGTTTATGTCATCTTATCATTGATGAGAATGTCTCAGATGACAACCGAACTGACATCATATTCATTAAGTACCACCGCATATGTTCAGTTGATCCGATTGCTCGAATATAGTTAATTTCCCCCCACCTTCTGATGTTCCCAGAATCTCTATGTTAACCAAGGATTTTGCAAATGTAACCTCCTTAGGGTAGAGAGAGGAAAAAGGGGAGAAGAGGTATTTATGACTGTCATAAACCTACCCCCCAGGCCAACGTTATGACAGATTGCAACTCCGTCCCCTTTGGCAGTTCTGTCTATCTGAAAATGTTATAGTTAGGGATGGAAATTTCAGGATTTTTGGTGGCCTTCCTAAGCCATGATTCAGACACAGCTGGGACATCAGGGTTGGTGGAGTGTGCTAAAGCAGTGAATAAAACAAACTTAGGGAGGAGGCTTCTAATGTTAGCATGCATGAAATCAAGACTTTTACGGTTACTGTCCGCTAGCAGTAAGGGACCGGAAGAACTGTGAAGAAAGGCTGAAAGAGAAGCTAGATTTTTGGTTTGGTTTTATTGTTACCCAGCACTGTGGTGCATTCTGTTGTTTCTTTCCCTTAACAAAAGTCCTGTGTCACTTCCCTGGAGAAATGTCCATCTTGGACTAAACTTGTGTTACTCCACATTCTGTCGTCGCTTGTGGGCCAGCCTGGCCCCCCTGACCGCTACACTGGTGGAGGATGCGGGCATGTTCCCTCCGGGCTTTGAGGGCTAAATTACGAGACTGTGAAGGAATACCAGATCATGGAGAAGCTCATCAAGCAGCTGGCTCATGACAGCCAGGCCCAGCACGACATGCATAGGGAGTTTATTACAGAACAAAGGAATCAAAATGCTAGGTTGCTGGCCCACCTACAGACCCTCCCCGCTGGTGCACCACAGGTGACCCCAGCTAGTGGACCCTACCCGGGAAGGTTCCTGTTGAAAATGACAGAGGCGGATGACATGGAGGCCTACCTCTTAAGCTTTGCGAGAACCGCAACATGGGAGGGTTGGCCTGAGAGGACCTGGGCTGGGCTGCTTGGACCCTTCCTGGCTGCAGAAGCACAACGAGCCTACTATGACCTATCAGATGACCAAGGTAAAGATTGCAAATGGTTTTAAGGCAGAAAATCTGGCCCGGTATGGTTACATGTTGATGACCCGGGCCTCGAAGTTCCAGGAATGGACCTTTGTCCCTGCCCAGTCAGTTAGGGCCCAGATGCATGACGTTATACACTCGGCTACACATGCCTCTCCCTAATGTAAACATGCCTTGTCTATTGCTGTTTTGGTTAGTGATTGTTGCCATGTTTCACTGTAAAGCTCCCAGCCCTGCCCAATATGCCTTAGATAGCCTTTTGTTCCACCCCCCACACATGCAGTGTCCTCACCTGACTTAACTGGTGCCTCTAAAGACAAAACCTCTCTCATCGTCACCGAATGCCTAGGTTTACCTCCACTGTACTCATAGCCTACCATACTCTTGTCTGTACATTATGCATTGAATCTATTCTTCCGCGCCCAGAAATCTGCTCCTTTTACTCTCTGTTCCGAATGCACTAGACGACCAGTTCTTATAGCCTTTAGCCGTACCCTTCTCCTACTCCTCCTCTGTTCCTCTGGTGATGTAAAGGTTAACCTAATCTAAAAACAAAAATCCAGAAAATCACATTGTATGATTTTTAAGTAAATAATTTGCATTTTATTGTGTGACATAAGTATTTGATCACCTACCAACCAGTAAGAATTCTGGCTCTCACAGACCTGTTAGTTTTTCTTTAAGAAGCCCTCCTGTTCTCCACTCATTGCCTGTATTAACTGTACCTGTTTGAACTCGTTACCTGTATAAAAGACACCTGTCCACACACTCAATCAAACAGACTCCAACCTCTCCACAATGGCCAAGACCAGAGAGCTGTGTAAGGACATCAAGGATAAAATTGTAGACATTGTGGCATTGTTTAAAGTGGCTAGTATACATTTATTACATCACTTTTTTAATTATTAAAGTGGCTAGAGATGAGTCAGTATGTTGGCAGCAGCCACTCAATGTTAGTGATGGCTGTTTAACAGTCTGATGGCCTGTTTAACAGTCTGATAGTGTCTCGGTCTTAGCTTTGATGCACCTGACATCGCCTTCTGGATGACAGCGGGGTGAACATGCAGTGGCTCGAGTGGTTGTTGTCCTTGATCTTTTTGGCCTTCCTGTGATATGGGGTGGTCTAGGTGTCCTGGAGGACAGGTATTTTGCCCCCGGTGATGTGTTGTGCAGACCTCACTACCCTCTGGAGAGCCTTACAGTTGTGGGCGGAGCAGTTGCCATACCAGGCGGTGATACAGCCCGATAGGATGCTCTCGATTATGCATCTGTAAAAGTTTGTGAGTGGTTTTGGCGACAAGCTGAAGCTGGGCCCTCACCTCCTCCCTGTAAGCCGTCTCGTCGTTGTTGGTAATCAAGCCTACCACTGTAGTGTCATCTGCAAACCTGATGATTGAGTTGGAGGTGTGTTTGTGTGTGTGTGTGTGTGTGTGCGTGCATGTGCAAGTGTGTGTCTAGATGGGATGTCTACATGAATAGAACAGTATATCTAGTGAAGTCAAATGGAAAATGAGCTTTGGTTAAAAACATAATTATTATTCATTAATTCAGGAAAGCGTTGAATACTAACTGTTCTTACAGAAGTGTGATTTACATGGAGACTGAGAATTAGTTTGGTCTAGACTATATCTTTGTGATACATGCATCATCAGCCAGAACGGACATTTACATGATTTACAATTAAAATTCTAATTTCCCTAATGAGTGTGAAGGCATGGTGTCCATGGCATTGTGAGTTTAGTAGATGATGGATGGGGTTCTTGGGGGGTAGGGGGTTGCTAGGGGTAGGGGGTAGGGTGTGTTTAGCCCCATCTGTGGCAGGCCCCTGGCTTGGTATGTTTCTGGAAGACTGGGACTAGACTGACAATACTGTAACTTAACAAATGGAAGGTGGAGAGAAAAAACAAAAATAATTTTGTGTCTGCCTGGGTGTTGATTGAGCTCTCTGTCTCTGAGCAGGATTTTCTGGGTGATTGAGCTTTCTGTCTCTGAGCATGCTTTTCTGGCGGGTGCAGGTGCAGGGCTCAGCGGGGCCTGTCATTGGGTTAACCACAGGGGCACAAAACAACCAGCCCATCAACCTGCCTGGCGGGAGGGGAGGGAGTCACTGGCAGGGGCACAGCAACATGTCTGGGACAGAGGGGGTCCAGGGTGGGTTCCAGAGCCGTGATGAACAGCCTTGCCAGGGGCCAGAGTGTGATTGGCAGTGATTAATTATTGGAGACATGTAACCAGTCTGACACAGACAGTCAGGAAGAGAAGCTCGACAGAATAGTGCCTCCTGTGAACATATCAAATCAAATCAAATGTATTTATATAGCCCTTCGTACATCAGCTGATAGCTCAAAGTGCTGTACAGAAACCCAGCCTAAAACCCCAAACAGCAAGCAATGCAGGTGTAGAAGCACGGTGGCTAGGAAAAACTCCCTAGAAAGGCCAAAACCTAGGAAGAAACCTAGAGAGGAACCAGGCTATGTGGGGTGGCTAGTCCTCTTCTGGCTGTGCCGGGTGGAGATTATAACAGAACATGGCCAAGATGTTCATAAATGACCAGCATGGTCCAATAATAATAAGGCAGAACAGTTGAAACTGGAGCAGCAGCACGGCCAGGTGGACTGGCGACAGCAAGGAGTCATCATGTCAGGTAGTCCTGAGGCATGGTCCTAGGGCTCAGGTCCTCCGAGAGAGAGAAAGAAAGAGAGAATTAGAGAAAGCACACTTAAATTCACACAGGACACCGAATAGGACAGGAGAAGTACTCCAGATATAACAAACTGACCCTAGCCCCCCGGCACATAAACTACTGCCGCATAAATACTGGAGGCTGAGACAGGAGGGACAAACTGGAGGAAATGTTCAGATGATAAAACAAAAATAGACTTTCTTTCAACCTTATTTTTATGAAGATTTGTGTATTCAACAAATGCTTGTTGAAAAGTGTAGCAGTGTCATACCATTTAGAGTTTTGTTGTACTGGTTTTAGAGCCACTTTGATTGCCACTATGATAGCCATTATCATAGCCGCAATGATAGCCATTATCATACCCTCTATGATATCCACTAGGAGAGATTCTATAATGTCAAAATTTTAGCCACTGTGGTAGCCACTGTGGTAGCCACTGTGGTAGCCTCTCTGGTAGCCTCTCTGATAGCCTATCTGGTAGCCTCTCTGATAGCCTCTCTCGTAGCCTCTCTGGTAGCCTCTCTGATAGCCTCTCTGGTAGCCTCTCTGATAGCCTCTCTGATAGCCTCTCTGGTAGCCTCTCTAATAGCCTCTCTAATAGCCTCTCTGATAGCCTCTCTGGTAGCCTCTCTAATAGCCTCTCTGATAGCCTCTCTGATTGTCTCTCTGGTAGCCTCTCTGATAGCCTATCTGGTAGCCTCTCTGATAGCCTCTCTGGTAGCCTCTCTGATAGCCTCTCTGGTAGCCTCTCTGATAGCCTCTCTCGTAGCCTCTCTGGTAGCCTCTCTGATAGCCTCTCCGGTAGCCTCTCTGATAGCCTCTCTGATAGCCTCTCTCGTAGCCTCTCTGGTAGCCTCTCTGATAGCCTCTCTGGTAGCCTCTCTGATAGCCTCTCTGATAGCCTCTCTGATAGCCTCTCTGGTAGCCTCTCTAATAGCCTCTCTAATAGCCTCTCTGATAGCCTCTCTGGTAGCCTCTCTAATAGCCTCTCTGATAGCTTCTCTGATTGTCTCTCTGGTAGCCTCTCTGATAGCCTCTCTGGTAGCCTCTCTGATAGCCTCTCTGGTAGCTTCTCTGATAGCCTCTCTGATAGCCTCTCTGGTAGCCTCTCTGATAGCCTCTCTGATAGCCTCTCTGATTGTCTCTCTGGTAGCCTCTCTGATAGCCTCTCTGATTGTCTCTCTGGTAGCCTCTCTGATAGCCTCTATGATGGCCACTATAATAACCTCTATGACATCCACTATGGTAGCCACTATGACAGCCACTATAATAGTCTCTACGCCAGGCTACATTTCCTGACAGATGTTCATGAGAAATGCAACAGAACGGCTCTACAATGGCAGGTGTACTACAATGGTTAGAATGGTTTGGAAACACACTTAGGGCATAGGACATGGCTGTGAACATATATGTTTAGGTGTACTGATGTAGGATCTTAATTTGACAAAAATTGTCACAGCAAAATAATCATGCAGCAACAGGATTTTAACGTTTAGTCCACAATATTTAGTCAATTCAATGTGTGCGTGTGTGTGTGTGTGTGTGCATTAGGAATGATGGGCTGCTTCACTGGTCTTATAAGAGGAGCTGAGTCTTGTGATGTTCCTAATGAGTCATCCACAACCACTGGTGAAGTGGATTTAACCTGCTGTTTTCAGAGACACACACACACACACACACTCAGTGCTCTCTCAGCCCACTCGCTCACTTATTGGCACAAATCTCGCTCATCACTCGTATTACATATGCTGCCAAAAATATGATATCACTAATCCCCTCAAACTTAAAATATAATAATAATAATAGCCTAAATGTTATCATGGTAATGCAGTACTTAGTTAACTAATAATCTACATGTTAACATGGTAATGCAGTACTTAGTTAATAATGTACATGTTATCATGGTAATGCAGTACTTAGTTAAACTTCTTGGCGCACCCATCCCGTTAGCGGGATCATTTTCGTCAACATCCGCTGAATTGCAGAGCGCCAAATTCAAATTAAATTACTAAAAATATTTAATTTTCATGAAATCACAAGTGCAATATAGCAAAACACAGTTTAGCTTGTTGTTAATCCACCTGGTGTGTCAGATTTCAAAAAAGCTTTTTGGCGAAAGCTATCCAAGCGTTTATGTTAGGACATCTCTCTCAGCAGACAAAACATTACAAACAGCTAGCAGCAAAGTAGATTGGTCACGAAAGTCAGAAAAGCAATAAAATGAATAGCTTACCTTTGATGATCTTCGGATGTTTGCACTCACGAGACTCCCAGTTACACGATAAATGTTCCTTTTGTTCCATAAAGATTATTTTTAAATCCAAAAAACTCCATTTAGTTGGCACGTTATGTTCAGAAATCCACAGGCTCGAGCGGTCACGATAATATAATATTTCAACCGGACCGTAGCTTTTCAATAGGAGTGAGAGAGAACATGTCTGCTCCAAGCTGCTCACACATGCAAAACTCTGCTGGCACCAGCCATCCAATGACGTGATGTGATCTTTCTCGCTCATTTTTCAGAATAAAAGCCTGAAACTATGTCTAAAGACTGTTCACACCACGTGGAAGCCATAGAGAAAGGAATCTGGTTGATATCCCTTTAAATGGAGGGAAGGCATGCAATGGAACAGAGAGGTTTCAGGAAAAGCAGCACTTCCTGTTTGGATTTTCCTCAGGTTTTCGCCTGCAATATCAGTTCTGTTACACTCACAGACAATATGTTGACAGTTTTGGAAACGTTAGAGTGTTTTCTATCCTAATCTGACAATTACATGCATATTCTAGATTCTGGGCCTGAGAAATAGGCAGTTTCATTTGGGTACGTTTTTCATCCAAACATCAAAATACTGCCCCCTACACTCAAGAGGTTAATAATTTACATGTTAACATGGTAATGCAGTACTTAGTTAATAATCTACTGTACATGTTAACATGGTAATGCAGTACTTAGTGTATTTATTTATTTATTTGGATCCCCAATAGCTTTTGCATAAGCAGCAGCTACTCTTCCTTGGATCCACAAAAAAACACAAAACATGACAAGTAACAAAACACTAATATACTGATAGACAAGGAAGGTCACAAAACATTTAAATACAATGATATACAAACAATGCAACTAAAGAAATCATACAAACAATGCAACAAAACATTTTTGTGTGTGTTGGTGTGTCTGTGTGCATGTGTTTGTGTGTGTTGGTGTGTCTGTGTGCATGTGTTTGTGTGTGTGTGCCCTGCCATTCCATTAGTTGTTTTTAATATGTTTTTAAAGGTAATTTTGCTGTTTGCTTGAATAATTGGAGATTGACGGGAGTTCCATGCGCTGTATAAATCTGTGCCTGAATTTGTTTTGGACTTGGGGACTGTGAAGAGACCCCTGGTGACATGTCTTGTGGGGTATGTATGGGTGTCTGAGCTGTATGTTATTTGATTATGTAGACAATCTGAAATTTTCATCACAGTAATATTTCTCTGAAAAACTAGAAGAGAAACAGTTAATCTCTCAGTTAATCACCCTCAACCAGGAAAGACTGGTATGCATGTTGTTGATGTCAGTTCTGTATGTCCAGTTAAGGGCAAGATGTGCAGCTCTGTTTTGAGCCAGCTGTAGCTTTGCCAGGTCTTTCTTCGCTGCACTTGAACATATTACTGGACACTAATCAATATGGGATACGACCAGTGCCTGAACAACTATAACAATGTATTTTTGTGTCAAAAACAGAGAACATATTTTTATAACAGACATACCCTTCCTCAGCCTCACCTATTTGATCAATATGACTTGTCCATGATGATTGACCATCCAATGTTATACCTAGGAGTTTAGCTTCCTCAACTTGCTCAATGATCACACACTTTATGTACAACTCAAGTAGAGGTTTAGGTCTTAGAAAATGTTTTGAACCAAATACAATGCTATTAGTTTTAGATGTATTTAAGACCAGTTTATTATTAATCATCCATTCCAATAATAATGTATTATCAATAACAACAAAGACAGCCCTGATATCTAACAATTTATTTTAACAAATCATCAGTCAGCTGAGTCAGTGCAGTACATGTTGAGTGTCCTTCTCTATATGCACTGTACATGCTGAAAGTCAGTAGTTAACTTGTTCTTTGAAAAATATCACTGTATTTGGTCAAACACAATCCTCTCCATCAGTTTACTAAGAAAAGGCAGCAAACTGATTGGGTGGCTGCTAGAAGCAGCAAAGGGTGCTTTACTATTTTTAGGCAGTGGAATGACTTTAGCTTCGGTCCACGGTTTTTAGGCTTTGGTTTAAGATATAGCAAATAGGGGTGGCAATACAGCCTGCTATCATTCTCAATAGTGTCCCATCAAGGTTGTCTATACCTGGTGGCTTACCATTACTGATGGATGACAGTAGTTTTTACCCCTCCTTTACAGCAATCCTTCTCTTTCATTATTAGACATTTGACACAAAACTATGATGGTTCACTGTTCAATATTATCATTTTACTTCTGAATTTTTCCACTTTACTAGTTAAATAGTCATTGAAATTATTGGCAATGTCGAAAGATTGTGTAATAAATGATCCATCAACTCTATAAACGATGGAGATGAATTGGGTTTTTCTGCCCATTATATAATATAAGGCACACCAAAGTTTTTTTCCATTGTGTTATATGTCATTTATCTTTGTTTGGTAATATACACTGAACAAAAATAGGAATGAAACATAACAATTTCAAAGATTTTACTGAGTTACAGTAATCAGACAATTGAAATCAGTGTCTTGAAAAAAGTATTTAGGCCCTAATCTCTGGATTTCACATGAATGGGAACTGATGTGCATCTGTTGGTCACAGACACCTTAAAAAAAGCTAGGGGCATGTATCAGAAGACCAGTAAGTATCTGGGATGACCACTCTTTGCCTCATGCAGCGCAACAGATCTCCTTCGCATAGAGTTGATCACGCTGTTGATTGTGGCTGTGCAAAGTTGCTGGATATTGGCTGGAACTGGAACATGCTGTCGTACACATCGATCCAGAGCATCCCAAGCCTGCTAAATGGGTGACATGTCTGGTGAGTAGTCAGGTCAGAGTATGCAGGCCAGCTTCTAGGAATTGTGTGCAGATTCTTGCGACATGGGGCCGTGCATTATCTAAGGATCCCGTCACGGTATCTCTGTGCAATCAAATTTCCATAGGTAAAATGTAATTGTGTTCATTGTCCGTAACTTATGCCTGCCAGTACCATAACCGCACCACCACATGGGGCACGCTGTTCACAATGTTGACATCAGTAAACCGCTCGCCCACACAGCGCCATACATACTGTCTGCCATCTTCCCGGTACAGTTGAAACCGGGATTCATCAATGAAGAGCACACTTCTCCAGCGAGCCAGTGGCCATCGAAGGTAAGCATTTGCCCACTGAAGTCGGTTATGACGCCGAACTGCAGTCAGTTCAAGATTCTGGTGAGGACGAAGAGCATACAGAGGAGCTTCTTCTGACAGTTTGTGCAGAAATTATTTGGTTGTGCAAACCCACAGTTTCATCAGCTGTCCGGGTGGTCCTGTGATTTGGAGGTCCTGGGCTGGCGGGGTTACACGTGGTCTGCGGTTATGAGGCGTACTGCCAAATTCTCTAAGACAACGTTGGAGGCAGCTTATGGTAGGGAAGTTAACATTCAATTATCTGGCAACAGCTCTGGTGGACATTCCTGCAGACAACTGTAAAATTGTGTTGTGTGACAAAACTGCACATTTCAGTGGCCTTTTATCATCCCCTGCACAAGGTGCACTTGATCATGTGATCAATGATCATGCCGTTTAATCAGTTTCCTGATATGCCACACCTGATAGGTGTATGGATTATCTTGGCAAAGGAGAAATGCTCACTAACAGGGATGTAAACAAATTTGTGCACAATTTTAGAGAAATAAGCTCTTTGTGCTTATGGAACATTTCTCAAATCTTTGATTTCAGCTCATGAAACATGGGATTAAAACTTTATAAATTGCATTTATATTTTTGTTCAGAGTGATCGCTTCTTCTTTCTGTTAAGTTCAGTCACAACATTTTTCAATGTACAGTATGTCAACCAATTAGCTGAGCAGCTTGACTTGTTTGCCACCTATTTTGCGTCTTTTCTTTGAACCATAGAATTTTAAAATTCATCATCAAATCCATGGGGTTCTAACAGTTCTCGCAGTTAGTTTCTTAACAGTTAGATTCATACACATCAGACTGACATACATTTTTTACATCTTCCAAAAAATGGTATCATCTCTTATCTTTTACTTTAGCCCCAACCTTTGGCACTTTGGCTTCCTTGTTATTGCCACAATGTTTTGGTCACTACAGCCAATAGAAATGGATTGCTTTGGAGCAAAGCCCTGCAACATTACTGAAGATATGATCAATGCAAGTGGATATCACAGTTCCAACACTATTGCTATGCACACCCAGAAAATAGACCTCTCTGTTATCACACACATTATCAAGCACTCCTTAATTTTTGAAGAAATGAATTTATTCAAAACTGTTCAAATAATGTCTCTCTCTCTTTGAGTCAACTGCTTACTACATTTTATGCACTGCAGTGCTAGCTAGCTGTAGCTTATGCTTTCAGTACTATATTCATTTTTTGTTTGGGTGGATAACATGTCAGTTCATGCTAAAAGAGCTCTGATAGGTTATGGGACGTCCTCCAGAAGTTGTCATAATTACTGTGTACGTCTATGGAAAGGGGTGAGAACCATGAGCCTTCGAGGTATTGTATTGAAGTCAATGTACCCAGAGGAGGACAGAAACGATCTGTCTTCTGGCTACACCATGGTGCTACCCTACAGAGTGCTGTTGAGGCTACTGTAGACCTTCATTGCAAAACAGTGTGTTTTAATCAATTATTTGATGAACTATTTGAGACTCCACTGCTCTGAACATATATAGCATCACGTAGATGTTATATCCCTGTATTGCTACTGCTGTATCATCAAAGGAATGATCTAACTGAATTTCAGACATGGCCAGTACAGTGCCTTCAGAAAGTATTCTCACTCTGACTTTTTCCACATTTTGTTGTGTTACAAAAGTGGTATTCAAATGTATTTAATCATCATTTTTTGTCAACGATCTGCAGAAACTACTCTGTAATGTCAAAATAAAAGACAAATATATCTGTCAGGACTATATCTGTCCGCCGAAGTTGGCTCCCCTGCCTGTTCGGGCGGTGCTCGTTTGTCTGTTTGTTTTGTCTTATTAGTTTCACCTGTGTTTCTGTTGTTTGGTTTAATGGGCTTCCCTATATTTAGTAGGTAGACCCGCCCTTGTTTTGTGCGGGATTGTCTTTATGCTATGTGTGTGCATTTTAGGTAGAGGTGGATTTATTTTTTGAACTTGGCACCCTGTTTTTTGGGTTGTCACGTTGTATGTCCACGCCCTGTATTGTTAAGCTTATCGTTTTGTGTGCTGAAGTAAAGAGCTCTTTACCCCAGTGGAACTCTCTGCGTCTGATTCCTTCACCCACCTAGTCCCGCGTGACAGAATCCCGCACCCAGCATATGGAATCAGCAGGAGCAGCCGCACCTCCTCTCCCATCGATGGAGGAAAGGGTCATCATCAAATCATCATCAAATCCATGGGGTTCTAACAGTTCTCGCAGTTAGTTTCTTAACAGTTAGATTCATACACATCAGACTGACATACATTTTTTACATCTTCCAAAAAATGGTATCATCTCTTATCTTTTACTTTAGCCCCAACCTTTGGCACTTTGGCTTCCTTGTTATTGCCACAATGTTTTGGTCACTACAGCCAATAGAAATGGATTGCTTTGGAGCAAAGCCCTGCAACATTACTGAAGATATGATCAATGCAAGTGGATATCACAGTTCCAACACTATTGCTATGCACACCCAGAAAATAGACCTCTCTGTTATCACACACATTATCAAGCACTCCTTAATTTTTGAAGAAATGAATTTATTCAAAACTGTTCAAATAATGTCTCTCTCTCTTTGAGTCAACTGCTTACTACATTTTATGCACTGCAGTGCTAGCTAGCTGTAGCTTATGCTTTCAGTACTATATTCATTCTTTGTTTGGGTGGATAACATGTCAGTTCATGCTAAAAGAGCTCTGATAGGTTATGGGACGTCCTCCAGAAGTTGTCATAATTACTGTGTACGTCTATGGAAAGGGGTGAGAACCATGAGCCTTCGAGGTATTGTATTGAAGTCAATGTACCCAGAGGAGGACAGAAACGATCTGTCTTCCTTCACCCACCTAGTCCCGCGTGACAGAATCCCGCACCCAGCATATGGAATCAGCAGGAGCAGCCGCACCTCCTCTCCCATCGATGGAGGAAAGGGTCCTCCATCATACCAGTGTTCTCCACAGGATTGGTTCTGCAATGGATCAAATGATGGAGAGGAAGGATCGATGGGAGAGGAGTGGCCTTCCCACCTCATCTCCAGCACCCCCTTCTCCAGCACCTTCTGTTCCTGCTACCGCATCCGGCTCCGGGGCTCTTCGGCTGGCGCTCCCACGGGAGCATGATGGAACGGCGGCGGGGTGTTAGGGTTTCCTCCTACAACTGGAAATTTACCTGGCGACCGTTCGTCCTACTCCCTCCGGAGAGGAGAGCGTGAGCGCCCTCGTCTCCTGTCTGACTGGACGAGCCCTAGAGTGGGCCAACGCAGTGTGGAATGGTCCAGACTCTGCGAGGGATCATTACCCCGAGTTCACCCGCCGATTCAGAGCTATATTTGACCACCCACCAGAGGGTCGTGCGGCTGGTGAACGGCTGTTCCTCCTGCGTCAGGAGACGAGGAGCACGCATGACTTTGCCCTGGAGTTCAGGACCTTGGCCGCAGGAGCAGGGTGGAACGACAGGGCCTTGATAGACCATTTCTGATGCAGCCTCAAGGAGGACGTCCACAGGGAGCTAGTGTGTCAGGACACCACCCTCACGCTGGATGAACTCATCAACATGGCCATCCGTCTCGACAACCTGCTGGCTGCCCGCGGGTGTTCGGAACAGGTCCTGTTGTTTCCACCTCCCAGCCCTCCTGCTCCTATCCCTATGGAGTTGGGGGGGCGGCTTCGAGGGGGACCGGAGGAGGAGTGTCCTCCTGCACCAGTTGTGGTCGGCGAGGACACCCGGCCGACCGGTGCTGGAGGGAGTCATCTGGGAGTCGGGAGGGCAGGCGGAGCACTACTCGATCACCCCAGGTGAGTCAGCACCAGACTCACCCAGAGCTTCCTGTCGGTCATATGTATGTGTTAACCTTGGGTTTTCTCCCTCTCTACAGCATAAGACGCTAGTCGATTCAGGCGCAGCTGGGAATTTCATGGATCGGGGGCTCGCGTTAAGGCTAGGGATTCCCCTTGTGTCGACAGACGTACCTTTCGCCATGCACTCCTTAGATAGCCGACCATTAGGGTCAGGAGTGGTCAGGGAGGCCACGGTGCCGCTGGACATGGTAACGCAGGGGAGTCATAAGGAGCAAATTAGTCTGTTCCTTATCGATTCACCTGCGTTTCCAGTGGTGTTGGGAATTCCCTGGCTAGCTCAGCACAACCCGGTGATTTCCTGGCAACAGGGGGCTCTTAAGGGGTGGTCAGAGGAGTGTTCAGGCAGGTGTATAGGAGTTGCCGTTGGTGCGACTACGGTGGAGAGTCCAGACCAGGTTTCCACCGTGTGCATTCCCTCTGAATATGCCGATTTGGCTATCGCCTTCAGTAAAAAGAGGGCGACCCAATTACCACCCCATCGTCGAGGGGACTGCGTGATAGACCTCCTGGAGAATGCTGCACTTCCTAGGAGTCACGTGTATCCATTGTGCCAGGAGGAGACAGTAGCTATGGAGACATATGTTGCTGAATCGCTGGGACAGGGGTACATTCGGCCCTCCGCATCACCCATCTCTGCGAGCTTCTTTTTTGTGAAGAAGGAGGAAGGTCTGCGTCCGTGCATTGATTATCGAGGTCTAAATTCCATCACAGTTTAGTTACCCACTACCTCTCATCGCTACGGCGGTGGAATCATTTCATGGGGCGCGCTTCTTCACCAAACTGGACCTGAGGAGTGCGTATAATCTTGGTCAGGTGGCTGCTCCCATTACCTCACTGCTAAAGGGAGGACTGGTGCGCTTGCAATGGTCAACAGAGGCGGACAGAGCTTTCAGTCGTCTGAAGGAGCTGTTCACCAATGCGCCCGTGTTGGTGCATCCGGACCCCTCTTTAGTGTTCATAGTGGAGGTGGACGCGTCTGAGGTGGGGGTCGTGCGGCCTTCCCCCGTCCCAGGGAAGTACCACGATCCTGGTCGTTGTGGATTGGTTTTCTAAGTCCTGCCGTCTCATCCTGTTGCCCGGTCTCCCTACGGCCCTGCAGACTGCGGAGGCCTTGTTTATCCATGTCTTACGGCACTATGGGGTGCCCGAGGACATCGTTTCTGATCGGGGCCCCCAATTCACGTCCAGAGTTTGGAGGGCGTTTATGGAGAGACTGGGGGTCTCGGTCAGCTTGACCTCGGGTTTTCACCCCGAGAGTAATGGGCAGGTGGAGCGCGTAAACCAGGATGTGGGCAGGTTTCTGCGGTCATATTGCCGGGACCGGCCTTTTGAGTGGGCGAGGTATGTTCCTTGGGCTGAGCTCGCTCAGAACTCCCTCCGCCACTCCTCAACGAACATGTCCCCTTTTGAGTGTGTGTTGGGTTACCATCCGGTCCTCGAGGCCGGTGGCGGCGCACTGCGGGAACCGCACGTCAGGGGGGGGGGGGGGGGGGGGGGGAGATACTGTCACGACTTCCGCTGAAGTTGGCTCCCCTGCCTGTTCGGGCGGTGCTCGGCGGTCGTCGTCACCGTCCTACTAGCCGCCACCAATCCCTTTTTCGTTTGTCTGTTTGTTTTGTCTTATTAGTTTCACCTGTGTTTCTGTTGTTTGGTTTTTATGAGCTTCCCTATATTTAGTAGGTAGACCCACCCTTGTTTTGTGCGGGATTGTCTTTATGTTACGTGTGTGCATTTTAGGTAGAGGTGGGTTCAAGCTGTCAAGAAAACGCTGCTTCAAACTTTTGATTATCTTCTCCCTGGACAGATATAGCAGTCCCATTAACTGAGGCTAACCGAGTCGCCTGATCCAAATTCAAAAGGTAGCTAGTAACCAAACTTTGTCAATAGAAAACTTTTTCAGAGACTTTCAAAACAACACGTCACGTGTAACACACTTTGCTTTGACATTGCCAGAAAGCTGCTAAAGACGTAGTTACATAACAGTAAGTGTTTATGCTGTCTACTGTAACCACTGCCTTTTAACTGCTGCTTTGCTTTAGGCCCAATAAATACACAGAGCTTTAGTTTACTATGTGCCTGACTGTGTTATACCAATCTCATCTCTAAGTCTGTTCTGTTTTGTGTTTGGACGTTTGTTGACTCAATTCAGATGCCACTTCTCAATAGCTTTTCTGTGTGCTGACACTGACAGTCAAAGGTTCAGAATTGTTCTGTTTGTAGGGGGCCGTGTTGAAGTCAGACTCAACATGGCCAGACAGTGTGCTCATCTGGGTCAGGCTCAGGGGTCTTACTGAACACCAGGGAGGGAGTTTGAATCTGGTGTTAGTCTTGATCATGTCTGTCTGGGGGCCTTAACATTGTCTCTCCTGTCTCCCTACAGGCCTGGCTCTGGCCTTGCTCTGACTTTACAGCTGCATGTGACAGCCAGAAGTGGCCATGTGTGTCTAGAGTGTACATCCCAGTGAGATTGTGTTTGTTTGTTGTGGTGTGGTTGTAATGGACTGAGGACAGAGAGGGTGATTATGGCTGGATCATGTGGTTAGGTGGTCTTTGTCATGGGCTTCACAGCCATGGGGTTGGAATTGAAGAGACTGTAGCAGGAGTAAGTGTTAACTGTTTGTGAGTATTTTATACATGGCTTCTTTTGTTTGTCAACGTTTCCATACTTACAAATGAATAAATTCAATACCTTTATATTTAATGTTACTTCGACCCTGTTGTAATCACCTTGGCAAATTGAAATTACTGGCAGCCGTAATCTAATCCAAATAACAACACTTTTAGGAGAAACAAATGCCAAACATTAAATCATGACGAGTCTTGTTTGATCTGTTTGTCCTGCTTGTTATGAACATGATGTTGGGCTTTTTCCAGGCATTTATCTGGAAGAATTGATCTCCACTTATAAACAGAAGTAACAAAAGCATGGATGAATTTTTCTGCATCATTTTTGGACCGAAAGTTTCTGATTTTTGCAATGTTACATATATGGAAAAAAGCTGTCCTTGAAACAGTCTTGATATGTTCGTCAAAAGAGAGATCAGGGTCCAGAGTAACGCCGAGGTCCTTCACAGTTTTATTTGAGACGACTGTACAACCATTAAGATCTCATTGTTTCTTGGGACCTAGAACAAGCATCTCTGTTTTGTCCGAGTTTAAAAGTAGAAGGTTTGCAGCCATCCACTTCCTTATGTCTGAAACACAGGCTTATAGCGAGGGCAATTTTGGGGCTTCACCATGTTTCATTGAAATGTACAGCTGTGTGTCATCCGCATAGCAGTGAAAGTTAAAATTATGTTTTCGAATGACATCCCCAAGAGGTAAAATATATAGTGAAAACAATAGTGGTCCTAAAACGGAACCTTGAGGAACACCGACATTTACAGGTGATTTGTCAGAGGACAAACCATTCACAGAGACAAACTGATATCTTTCCGACAGATAAGATCTAAACCAGGCCAGAACTAGTCCGTGTAGACCAATTTGGGTTTCCAATCTCTCCAAAAGAATGTGGTGATCGATGGTATCTAAAGCAGCACTAAGGTCTAGGAGCATGAGGACAGATGCAGAGCCTCGGTCTGATGCCATTGAAAGGTCATTTACCACCTTCACAAGTGCAGTCTCAGTGCTATGATGGGGTCTAAAACCAGACTGAAGCATTTCGTATACATTGTCTGTCTTCAGGAAGGCAGTGAGGCAACAGCCTTTTCTAAAAGAAATTAGAGGAATGGAAGATTCGATATAGGCCGATTCGTTTTTTATATTTTCTGGGTCAAGGTTTGTTTTTTTCAAGAGAGGCTTTATTACTGCCACTTTTAGTGAGTTTGGTACACATCCGGTGGATAGAGAGCCATTTATTATGTTCAACATAGGAGGGCCAAGCACAGGAAGCAGCTCTTTCAGTAGTTTCGTTGGAATAGGGTCCAGTATGCAGCTTGAAGGTTTAGAGGCCATGATTATTTTCATCATTGTGTCAAGAGATATAGTACTAAAACACTTGAGTGTCTCTCTTGATCCTAGGTCCTGGCAGAGTTGTGCAGACTCAGGACAACTGAGCTTTGAAGGAATACACAGATTTAAAGAGGAGTCCGTAATTTGCTTTCGAATAATCATGATCTTTTCCTCAAAGAAGTTCATGAATTTATTACTGCTGAAGTGAAAGCCATCCTCACTTGGGGAATGCTGCTTTTTAGTTAGCATTGCGACAGTATCAAAAATATTATTATTTTCCTCAATTAAGTTGGAAAAATAGTATGATCGAGCAGCAGTAAGGGCTCTTCGATACTGCACGGTACTGTCTTTCCAAGCTAGTCGGAAGACTTCCAGTTTGGTGTGGCGCCATTTCCGTTCCAATTTTCTGGAAGCTTGCTTCAGAGCTCGGGTATTTTCTGCATACCAGGGAGCTAGTTTCTTATGAGAAATGTTTTTAGTTTTTAGGGGTGCAACTGCATCTAGGGTATTGCGCAATGTTAAAATGCGTTCCTTAGTTAGGTGGATAACTGATTTTTGTCCTCTGAAGTCCTTGGGTAGGCAGAGGGAGTCTGGAAGGGCATCAAGGAATCTTTGTGTTGTCTGAATTTATAGCACGACTTTTGATGCTCCTTGGTTGGAGTCTGAGCAGATTATTAGTTGCGTAATAAAATGGTGGTCCGATAGTCCAGGATTATGAGGAAAAACATTAAGATCCACAACATTTATTCCATGGGACAAAACTAGGTCCAGAGACATGTTGGACAAAATCCACTGAGTCGATGATGGCTCCGAAAGCCTTTTGGAGTGGGTCTGTGGACTTTTCCATGTGAATATTAAAGTCACCAAAAATGTGAATATTATCTGCTATGACTACAAGGTCCGATAGGAATTCAGGGAACTCAATGAGGAACACTGTATATGGCCCAGGAGGCCTGTAAACAGTAGCTATAAAAAGTGATTGATTAGGCTGCATAGATTTCATGACTAGAAGCTCAAAAGACGAAAATGTATTTTTTTTTTTGTAAATTGAAATTTGCTATCGTAAATTTTAGCAACACCTCCGCCTTTGCGGGATGCACGGGGGATATGGTCACTAGTGTAACCAGGAGGTGAGGCCTCATTTAACACAGTAAATTCATCAGGCTTAAGCCATGTTTCAGTCAGGCCAATCAAATCAAGATTATGATCAGTGATTAGTTCATTGACTATAATTGCCTTTGAAGTAAGGGATCTAACATTAAGTAGCCCTATTTTGAGATGTGAGGTACCAGGATCTCTTTCAATAATGACAGGAATGGAGGAGGTCTTTATCCTAGTGAGATTGCTAAGGCGAACACCGCCATGTTTAGTTTTGCCCAACCCAGGTCGAGGCACAGATATGGTCTCAATGGGGATAGCTGAGCTGACTACACTGACTGTGCTAGTGGCAGACTCCACTAAGCTGGCAGGCTGGCTAACAGCCTGCTGCCTGGCCTGCACCCTATTTCATTGTGGAGCTAGAGGAGTTAGAGCCCTGTCTATGTTGGTAGATAATATGAGAGCACCCCTCCAGCTAGGATGGAGTCCGTCACTCCTCAGCAGGACAGGCTTGGTCCTGTTTGTGGGTGAGTCCCAGAAAGAGGGCCAATTATCTAAGAATTCTATCTTTTGGGAGGGTCAGAAAACAGTTTTCAACCAGCGATTGAGTTGTGAGACTCTGCTGTAGAGCTCATCACTCCCCCTAACTGGGAGAGGGCCAGAGACAATTACTCGATGCCGACACATCTTTCTAGCTAATTTACATGCTGAAGCTATGTTGCACTTGGTGAACTCTGACTGTTTCATCCTAACATCGTTGGTGCCGATGTGGATAACAATATCTCTATACTCTCTACACTCACCAGATTTAGCTTTAGCCAGCACCATCTTCAGATTAGCCTTAACGTCGGTAGCCCTGCCCCCTGGTAAACAGTGTATGATCATTTTAAGTCTAATACTGCAGGTAATTGAGTCGCCAATGACTAGGGTTTTCAATTTGTCAGAGCTAATGGTGGGAAGCTTCGGCGTCTCAGACCCCGTAACGGGAGGAGTAGAGACAAGAGAAGGCTCGGCCTCAGACTCCGACTCGCTGCTTAATGGGGAAAACCCGGTTGAAAGTTTGTCGGCTGAATGATAATCCATGAGAAAATTGTCCGGCTGCGGGGACCGTGCGAGAGGATTTATACTAACGTTACTATCTGTACTTACTGGTGGCACAGATGCTGTTTCATCCTTTCCTACACTGAAATTACCCTTGCCTAACGATTGCGTCTGAAGCTGGGCTTGCAACTCAGCTATCTTCGCCCTAAGGCGATCGTTCTCCTGTATATTATGAGTACAGCGACTGCAATTAGAAGGCATCATGTTAATGTTACTACTTAGCTTCGGCTGTTGGAGGTCCTGACGAACCACGTCCAGATAAAGCGTCCAGAATGAAAAAAAGTTGAGTGAGGGAAAAATCAAAAATATAAACGGTTATTAAAAAGTAAAACAAGTAAAAACCGTAAAGTTGTCAGGTAACAAAGTAAGGTTGGCAACAAAACGCACAGCAACACGTAAACAAGTCTGCAAGTTGTGACCGGAAAAAGGGGGTGTGGTATATGGCCAATATACCACGACTAAGGACTGTTCTTTCGCACGACGCAATGCTGAGTGCCTGGAAACAGTCTTTAGCTGTGGCATATTGTCCATATACCACAAACCCCCAATGTGCCTTATTGCTATTATAAACTGGTTACCAATGTAATTACAGCAGTAAAAATACATGTTTTGTCATACCTGTGGTATGCGGTCTGATATACCACGGCTGTCAGCCAATCAGCATTCAGGGCTCGAACCAACCAGTTTATAATAGACTGTATACCACGCTTATGATAAATCATTTATTTGTACTTCTCTAATTATGTTGGTAACCAGTTTATAATAGCAATAAGGCATCTTGGGTGCTTGTGGTATGTTGCCAATATACCACGGCTAAGGGCTGTTTCCAGGCACTCTGCATTGCGTCGTGCATAAGAACAGCCCTTAGCCGTGGTATATTGGCCATATACCACACCCCCTCAGGCCTTATTACATAATTAGACTACCCCGGTCCCTTGGGATTTAGCTCTACTATGCTGTCCTTTTAAGTTTCCCACCATAATCAAGTCAAACATTTATTCAGTTACATAATAATATTTTTTTTGCATTCCTTGAAGTAAATGGTGATATGATACATATGTATGAGAGAGAGGGAGAAGTGAGGGAGAGAACAAAAGACAGAGCAGGGAGCGTGTCTGTTGGGCCCTTGCTGAAATATAAATTGATGTTGATGACTTCAGATCCAGGGCTGTATGTGTATCAATGACAGCTTACCCGCTCCCTCCCTTTACCCATTCCAAAATATGGAAATAAATACTAAATAAACAAATACTGAAATAGAGGTCTTCCAATGATTATGTGAGAAGGAATGGAATTGAATAAATCCTCTTCTGGTGCCTTCTTGGAACGTTCTGTTATTATTGTGACCTTCTCACAAGGTTGATGAGGTAAAGTCTTCTTGTTGCCTCTAACTCACGACCCACCTAAGAACTGCTTGACGGAAACAGAAACAGAAATGCAAATGAAAGGGTTTCATAACACCTTATTTATATAAAGATGATTCTGTTTCTCTGCAGAGACTCCAACTGGGCTCCTTTTTTAGTGTTTGAAACACACAGAAATAGTTTTTCAAAGGTACATCTTGCTTCATTAGTGAAACAAGGGATGATAATTACTGGATTCATGTACTAAAGATGCTATGTTGAAAGAGGCAGCCTCAAGCGATCTAAAAGCTGAAGTTGACAATAAGTTAAAGCTTTTAAATGGACATTTTAGTAATTAGCTTAATCCTAATAGTAAGGGTTAACGATGAAGGATTTCATTCCACTGTATGGTCTCAGAGTGACTTAGAGAGTTCATACTCTAGTCCATTATCATTCTTGAGGGATTCATATACTGTTACAGTCTTTGAATATAAGCCAATTCAGAGTTATATGTAATGGCGGATTTACAGTCCCATGTGGCTCCCAGGACCAGGACAAAGCGGCTATGTAAAACCCAGTGAAATCTGATTCCCTTTCGTGACTTTCTCTTTTACAGCTCTCTTTGAAGGATTTACCCAATATATGGCTGTGGGTGGCAGTTTGAAGGTTTACTGTTATGCTAGCATGATTTCAGTTTGTGTGACTAATTCGTAGACTCTTAAAGGTTGTGGTTTTGTAGCTTTTTTTGCTTTGATTGATTCTATTGGTTCGGTCTGGGCGAGAAAGAGCAATGTGAGAAGGAGGTTGACAGACAGCTGTTAAACTTCTCCCCATGTGTGTTTTCTCTGATGGTGTGATTTGGTGAAAGGGCAACAGACTGACAGGATTAGAGGTAGACAGCACACACAGCCCTACAGATGTGACGTGTTGTCAAGTGTCAGTTGTGCAGAGGTGAGGACGGAGTCAGGCGCAGGACACAGAATAGAGTAAAACAACGTACTTTACTCAGAAAAATAAATCAGCCAAAATAAATCCACACAGGGAATAACAAACCCTAACACAAAATACTAACACAAGACCAGGAACAATTATGCACAAAACATAATGAGAACCAGAGGGTTAAATAGGGAAATAATAATAATGTAATGGGAACCTCCCCGGGACGCGGCTCCAGCAGCACACCGACACCGACCTCGGGGATGAGGCGCAGGGCGATCTGGGTGGAGACGGTGAAATTCCTGCAGTAAGAAAGGGTCCAGTATGTCCTCCACCGGCACCCAGCATCTCTCCTCCGGACCGTATCCCTCCCACTCCACGAGGTACTGAAGACCCTTCGCCCGACGCCTTGAGTCCATGATGGCTCGCACAGTATACGCCGGGGCCCCCTCGATGTCCAGAGGGGGCGGAGGAACCTCCCACACCTCAGACTGCTGGAGCGGACCAGCCACCACCAGCCTGAGGAGAGACACATGGAATGAGGGGTTAATACAATAATCAGGGGAAGCTGTAACTTATAACATACCTCATTCAGTCTCCCCAGGACTTTAAATGGCCCCACAAACCACGGACCCAGCTTCCGGCAGGGCAGGCGAAGGGGCAGGTTTCGGGTCCCAGTCTCCCGGTGCATACACTGGAGCCTCACTGCGGTGGCGGTCGGCGCTCGCCTTCTGTCGCCTGATGGCCCGTTGCAGGCGTAAATGGGCAGCGCCCCAGATTTCCTCCGAGCGCCGAAACCATTCATCCACCGATCTGGCTCTGATGCCACGGTGCCAGAAACGGCTGATAACTTAGTACACACTGAAACGGAGACAGGTTAGTGGAGGAGTGGCGGAGGGAGTTTTGGGCCACGCTTTCAGTTCCCCGGTCCCCCACATCATAGTTTCACTCCGCCGGGCTGAGCTTCTTCGCAAAGAACGCACAGGGGCGGAGTTTTGGTGGCGTACCCGAGCGCTGAGACAGCACAGCTCCTATCCCAGCCTCGGAAGCGTCCACCTCTACTATGAACGCTAAGGAGGGATCAGGATGAGCCAACACAGGAGCCGAGAAAAACAGAGCCTTCAGGTGACCAAAAGTCCTGTCCGCCCCAGCTGACCACTGCAGTCGCAACGGTCCCCCCTTCAGCAAAGAAGTAATGGGAGCCGCTACCTGACCAAAGCCCCGGATAAACCTCCCGTAGTAGTTGGCAAACCCTAAGAACCGCTGCACCTCCTTTACTGTGGTTGGAGTCGGCCAATTACGCACGGCTGAAATGCAGTTATTCTCCATCTCCACCCCTGACTCAGACAGGCAGTACCCTAGGAAGGAGACGGACTGTTGGAAGAACAGACATTTCTCAGCCTTAACGTACAGGTCATGCTCCAACAGTCGACCAAGCACCTTGCGCACCAGAGACACATGCTCGGCAGGTGTAGCGGAGTATATTAGAATGTCATCGATATACACCACTACAACCTACCCGTGCAGGTCCCTGAAAATCTTGTCTACAAAGGATTGCAAGACAGATGGAGCATTCATCAACCCGTACGGCATGACAAGGTACTCATAGTGCCCAGAGGTGGTACTAAATGCCATCTTCCACTCATCCCCCTCACGGATACGCACCAGGTTGTAAGCACTCCTGAGATCCAATTTGGTGAAGAAGCGCACCCCATGCAATGACTTGGTCACACTGGCTATGAGAGGCAGAGGGTAACTGTACTTCACCGGGATCTGATTTAAACCTCTATAGTCAATGCACGGGCGTAAACCTCTAACCTTCTTCTTCACAAAAAAGAAACTCGAGGAGGCAGGTGAAGTGGAAAGCCGAATGTATCCCTGTCCCAGAGATTCGGTGACATATGTTTCTATAGCCGCCGTCTCCTCCTGTGACAGAGGATACACATGACTCCTGGTAAGTGCTGCATCTACCAGGAGATTTATCGCACAATCCCCCCGTCGATGGGGTGGTAGTTGAGTCGCCTTCTTTTTACAGACGGCGAGAGCCAAATCGACATATTCAGGGGGGATGTGTATGGTGGAGACCTGGTTTGGACTCTCCACCGTAGTTGCACCTATGGAAACACCTATACACCTCTCTGAACACTGACGTGACCATCCCTTGAGAGCCCTCTGTTGCCTCAAAATAGTGGGGTCATGATTGGCCAACCAGGGAAACCCTAACACCACAGGAAACGCAGGAGAATCGATCAGGAAGAGAGTCATTCTCTCCTCATGACCCTCCTGCGTTATCATACATAGTGGAGCTGTGACCTCCCTAATTAGACCCGACCCTAAAGGACGACTATCTAAGGCATGTACAGGGAAGGGCACATCAACAGGAACAATAGGGATCCCTAATCTACGAGCAAATGAACGGTCAATAAAGTTCCCAGCTGCGCCTGAATCTACTAGCACCTTATGCTGGGAAAGCAGGGAAAACTCTAGATATATAGATATATACATGTGCTCAACAGGAAGCTCTGTGTGAGTTGGGTGCATACTCACCTGGGATCATCCACCAGTGCCTTGCCTGCCGTCTCAACTTCCTGGGGAACCTCTCCAGCACTGACCAGCAGTATGTCCTCTGCGACCACAGGTAGTCCTCTGCGACCACAGCCCCCCCTCCGGTCACCCTTAGAGCAGCACCGCCGAGCTCCATAGGTGTAGGATCGAAGGTGCTGGGGGATGGAATGGACGGAACCCGATCCGGACGTCCGCGGGTGACCAACAGGTTATCCAGCCGGATGGATAAATCCACCAGCTGGTCGAGGGTAAGGGTGGTATCCCTGCAGGCCAGCTCCCGACGAACGTCCTCATGTAGACTACATCCGTAATGGTCAATCAGGGCCCTCTCATTCCATCCCCCACTGCAGCCAGGGTGCTGAAGTCCAGGGCGAATTCCTGTGCGCTCCTCATCCCCTGTCTGATATGGAACATGCGTTCCCCCGGCGCTCTCCCCTCAGGTGGATGATCGAAGACCGCCCTGAAGCGGCGGGTATAATCTTCATAGCGGACTGACGCTGCATCTATACTTCCCCATTCAGCGTTGGCCCACTCAAGCGCCCTTCCCGACAGACAGACAGACAGACAGGAGATGAGGGAGGATATGCTCTCGTATCCCGAGGGAGCCTGGTGGACGGTCGCCAGGTAGAGCGTCAACTGGAGCAGGAACCCCTGGCACCTGGCAGCCGTCCCATCATATGCGCTCGGGAGCGAGAGCCGAATCCCACTGGGTCCAGGTGACTGAGGGGTGGACAGCGGTGTGGGTTGTGGTGTTGGTTGGAGTGAAATTGATGGGGGAAAAAAACTTATTTCCCATTGCTCCATGGTGAGCAGCACGCGATCCATGGCTGTGCCAAGATGTTGGAGCATCGTCACGTGCTGCTGGACTCCTTCCTCCACTGGGTCCGGAAGACTGGGTGCACCTGCTGACTCCATAAAGGGTGCGTGTGATTCTGTCAAGTGTCAGTTGTGCAGTGGTGAGGACAGAGTCGGGTGCAGGACACAGAACTGAGTAAAACAAAATAATTATATAATAACAAACCCTAACACAAGACCAGGAACAATCACGCACAAAACATAATGAGAACCAGAGGGTTAAATAGGGAAATAATAATGTAATGGGAACCAGGTGTGTACAATCAAGACAAAACAAATGGAAAAAGAAACGTGGATCGGTGGCAGCTAGAAAGCCGGCGGCGGAAGTCGTGACACGTGTCTGTGTGTGTGCATGCGGCGTACATGCGTGCATGTGTTGTTTAGTCCATTGGGCTCGTGTCAACTTGGCTTAATGTTCTGTCATTAACCATCCCCATAGTGGATGTGTAATGTCCAGGGGAACGGACCTGCAGTGAGCTGTACATGGGTAAAACCTCCACTACAGTAGGGAGATAATCATAAATCCTCCACTAACTGCCTAAAATATATTTTTGAAATGTCATTCTGCACTGAGGCGTCCATTGGCATATGATGGGGAAGAATGTTCTGTTCAGGAAGCTGTAGCTTGACATTTGAGATTAACTTCTCATAGAATAATAACACTTACAAGACAGTTACATTTTATAGTGATAGACTCGGTCTACTTGAAAACCAATTTGGATTATTCATGATAGTTGATTAGATGCCGTTATCCATGTGATACAACAAGTGTGTGTTAAAATCAGTTAGAGAGGCAAGTGAATGTCAAACTTATGAATTATGAGTAAAAATGGGTTTTCCACTGAATTTCTGTCTGTAGAAGATGTTTTTGTGCACATTGGTTTATACCAATGGAGACAGAAACTTTTTAAGATGTGAAAAACATCAAAGTGCATCTCTTGAGATTGTGCTTTTGGAAAGGTTTAGAACTCATGTATCAGCATCCATCTAAGAAAGTGTAGCAAAAGAGAAAGAGAGAGAGTATGTTCAGATGAAAAACAGCCTCACACTCCAGACAATGTCTATCATTCCTCTGCAGCTTATTTTCATTTCATCTTGCTGAAAGAGAGAACTGTATTTCACTGCAGAAAAAAGCCAGACACTGACAATGTAAAAGTTCCCAGCATCTCCAGCATGAGATAAGAAAACCGTGACAGAAGACGTGTGTGTGTGTGTGTGTGTGTGTGTGTGTGTGTGTGTGTGTGTGTGTGTGTGTGTGTGTGTGTGTGTGTGTGTGTGTGTGTGTGTGTGTGTGTGTGTGTGTGTGTGTGTGCGTGTGTGCGTGCGTGCGTGCGTGCGTGCGTGCGTGCGTGCGTGCGTGCGTGCGTGCGTGCGTGCGTGCGTGCGTGCGTGCGTGCATAATGTATGTTTTGGCTTTGGCCTCCTTTTGTAAAGCCTTAAGGATTCCTTAGGGAAGGCCTCTGACAGCTGGTTTCCCAGGGAGTTGTGATAAAGAGTGATAAGATATACATATTGTTGATGTTGAAGCCTGTTGACGTTTCTGTCATCCTCTACAGAGGAGCATGGAGTCCCCAGACCAGGTGTATTTACAAGACAGGTGCTGTGAGGAGCTGAAATGGACAGGATGCAAGAGAGTAAGAGAGAGAGAAAGAGAGAGAGAGAGAGAGAGAGGAGGGAAGGGAACCTTTAAGAGGTTGAAAGGGGCAGAGTGATCAGGATACAGATGGAAGATTGGAGGTTCAGAACTTCATGTACAGTATGTTTTCAATCTTCTTATTTTTTCAATCTGTTTTTAGCGTTTCCCTTCTCTTGCTGTGTACATGTCTTAAAGTCATGTTTTAAAAAATCTATCAATATTTTAGTTTTTTAATCATGGGTTTCAACGAGGGAAAGGGAATCACATTTTATCCAAACCTCATTCTTTATTTGTATGATCCAAGTGCTTTTTCTGGGCCATGAAAGTGGATTATCTTTTCTGAGTGATTTCTCTCCCTCTCTTAGCTAGAGTCTCGCTGCTTGCTTGTGCGCTTGCTCAGCCACTAGGGAATCAATGGCCTCATCTCTGAAGAAACACACACACACACACACACCACACCACACCACACCACATCACATCACATCACATCACATCACATACACATACACACACACACTATTCTTACTAATGTAATAGTATAAGGTAATAATGGAGCAATCTAATTTTGTATAATGCACAATGTTTTGTTTAACATAATGTTTTATCTCTGTTTGGACCACAGGCAGAGTAGATGCTGCCTTGGCAACAGCTAATGGGGATCCTAATAAAATACTTTATCTCCTGAAAGCTCGGAATGGTCAGAGTGTGAGTCGCTATGACCCGGGTTAACCCAATAACCATCAACTCCATCTCTCTTCTAGGTCCATAGTACTATACAGCACCTTCCACTCCAACAAACCCAACAAACCCACATGACTGGCAGAAATACATTCTGCCAAAGACTACATGTCCAGAATAGTGGAGATCGTAAATCAACCATAACATTTCAAATAGTTTGGAATAGCCTACATTGACTATTACATGGCATGCACACAGACAAAGTATTCTATACAAATGCAATGAACAATGATAGCAGAAACAACCAATAAGCCAATTACATGTACAATGTATACTGAACAAACATATAAATGCAATATGTAAAGTGTGCTGAAATAAAAGATCCCAGAAATGTTCCATACGTGCAAATGTTCCGTTCTCTCAAATTTTGTGCACACATTTGTTTACATCGCTGTTAGTGAACATTTCTCATTTGCCAATATAATCCATCCACCTGACAGATGTGGCATGTTCTGGGGACAAGAAAAGGCCAGTCTAAAATGTGCAATTTTGTCACACAACACAATACCACAGATGTCTCAAGTTTTCAGGGAGTGTGCAATTGGCATGCTGACTGCAGGAATGTCCACCAGAGCTATTGCCAGAAAAATGTATAGTAATTTCTCTACCATAAGCCTCCTCCAACGTAATTTTTCAGAATTTGGCAAGTACGTCCAACCGGCCTCACAACCGCAGACCACGTGTAACCACACCAGCCCAAGACCTCCACATCCAGATTCTTCAGCTGCGGGATTTTCAGAGTCCAGCCAACCAGACAGCTGATAAAACTGTGGTCGTTGTCCTCACCAGGGTCTTGACCTGACTGCAGTTCGGCGTCGTAACCGACTTCAGTGGGAAAATGCTTACCTTCGATGGCCTCTGGCATGCTGGAGAAGTGTGCTCTTCATGGATGAAACCAGGTTTCAACTGTACCAGGTGTTGTGTGGGTGAGCGGTTTGCTGATGTCAACGTTGCGAACATCGTGCCCCATGGTGACAGTGGGATTATGGTATGGGCAGGCATAAGCTACAGACAACGAACACAATTGCATATTATCGATGGCAGTTTGAATGCACAAAGATACCGTGACGAGATCCTGAGGCTCATTGTCATTCATCCACCTCCATCACCTCATGTTTCAGCATGATAATGTACAGCCCCATGTCACAAGGATTTGTACACAATTCCTGGAAACTGAAAATGTCCCAGTTCCCATACTCATCAGACATGTTACTCATTGAGCATGTTTGAAATGCTCTGGATCGATGTGTACGATAGCATGTTCCAGACCCCGCCAAAATCCAGCAACTTCACACAGCCATTGAAGAGGAATGGGACAACATTCCACAGGCCACAATCAGCAACCGGATCAACTCTACGTGAAGGAGATGTGTCACGCTTGCATGAGGCAAATGTTGGTCACACCAGATACAGACTGGTGTTCTTTTAAGGTATCTGTGACCAACAGATGCATATCTGTATTCCCAGTCATGTGAAATAAATAGATTAGGGCCTAATTAATTCATTTCAATTGACTGATTTCCTTATATGAACTGTTACTCAGTAAAATCTTTTAAATTGTTGCGTGTATATTTTTTTGTTCAGTGTACCATTTCAGAGCAGCGAGAAGCATAGTACTGTATTCAATAACCGGTGGCATGTTGTAAACAGTCACTGTTAGGAGGAGTAAAACAGTGTTTCATGCGATGATGGTGTTTTCCATGGAGCATAGGAGTTAGTTATTAAAAGAGGGCCTCTGCTGCTGTAAAGGACAATTTTTTCAGCTTGCAACTCAGTCTACACCACTGAAACCAAAACATGTTTTTCATGTTTCACGTTGTTGTTTTTTTGTTATGTTCTTCTGTAAAGATTGTATTTTTAGACTTGAGTACAAAAGTGTGAATTGTTTCTTGTCTCCAAGGAACAGAAGATGCTTCAGGGTCCCCTTTCTTTAATGGCTTAAGGATTTAGTCTGTATCTTCAATTATGCCAATTTTGACACATTTGGACTTAATATTGTACAAAACAAGTAACCAAAATATTGCTACTAACAACCTTGGTTTTCTGTGCAGGACTGGACAGAGTAGAATAGAATAAAAATATATATATATTGTCCACATAAAGTGGAAATTTGCCTCTGTCTGTGAGAAGATCTAGATCATGTGGGATTTACAGTTTATATTGCTGTTAATCAATTACTTACTATTAGAGTAGCATTGAAATTAAGGAGTTCTGTTGTTTTGTCTGTTATCATGATTTGCAATAGGGAAGTGACTTGAGATATTCTACCTGCCACACAGATGTGTTTCCCGTGACAGTGAGGGATGGGAGGGCTGGTTATCTCTCTGTAAAGTTGTGTGATTAAAGCAATGGTCAGACAAGCTGTCACTGACTCGAATAAACTCAACACATCACCAGCAGAAACTTTATCGCCTCTCCAGCCGCCAGATTGGTTCAATAATAAAATGCTGTCTTGGCTTCCATTGGCCATTCAGTGTTTAACAGTGTTTATTTCCAGCTTGAGTGGTTGGCTCATAGTTAGGGAAATGTCTTCTGTAATTCACATGCTGCTGTGGACCTAAAGAGTATTTTTCCCAGGGCTATGTGTGTAGTCTTAGAGTGCTATGGCCACATACACAATCAATCAATCAAATGTATTCATTAAGCCCTTCTTACATCAGCTGATGTTACAAAGTGCTGTACAGAAACCCAGCCTAAAACGTCAAACACCAAACAATGCAGGTGTAAAAGCACGGTGGCTAGGAAAAACTCCCTAGAAAGGCCAGAAGCTAGGAAGAAACCTAGAGGAACCAGGCTATGAGGGGTGGCCAGTCCTCTTCTGGCTATGCCGGGTGGAGATTATAACAGAACATGGCCAAGATGTTCAAATGTTCATAGATGACCAGCAGGGTCAGCAGGATCACTATAGCAAATAATAATAATAATCACTGTGGTTGTTGAGGATGCAAAAGGTCACACACACTATGTTACTTAAAAAATTAAGGAGCACCACATCGATGGAAAAAGTTGTGTGTGTTAACTGTAGTGGTACCCATGGTGCTGGAGATCAGAAGTGTCCTGGGAGAGAAAGGCAAGGTTGAGGTTGCCAGGATCAGAGTAGTACAGGAGGTGTCATATGCTGAAGCAGTGAAGAGATTAGTAGAGGAAGATGGGTCCAGTGTGAGGGATCCTAAGAGGCTCCCTGTGAGTAGGGAGAGGCCAAATGAGAGTGATAGGAATAACATATGCTTCAGTTAAGAACAGATGTCCCTTGTGAAGCAGGGCTATAAATAAATACAAATATTTTGTAGAACTGGTGCTCCCAACTTGAAAAAGTTAGGAGCAACCACATGAAATTTAGGAGCACCAGAATTGTTTTATTGATTGAGATACCACCTATATTGGGCCTATACCAATTTTAGCAACTATAGCTAGATATTTCATTAGCATTTTCATGATTGAGTATGCATAATGTCAGCCATATGAAAAATAAATAACAAAGTGTGTTTGGTGTTTTATTTCCATGGTACTATCAAATACAACACTGACACATTTAAAAATCTAATGTAAATGCTTAAATGACAAATAATTTATCACGTTTGCCATTTAATTTCCTTGTTGTGATTGCATGAATTGTGATGAAAAGATAAATAATGATAAATTCGCAATTGACAATTAGTTTCCATACCCTGTGGTTTAAGACCGTCAAAATTCTAATGATCAATCAATACAAGAAATCAATCGCAATGCTTAATTTTGCTATTTAGTTTCTTAATTTGTCATTTTCGATTGTCATTCAAACACTGTAGGTGGGGTTTTGGTAACGCGAGGCGGAAGAGGTTGCCTGTGCTTGCTGGCAACAGTCATTTTCGGTCATAACTGTATCAATGTGGCGTGGGTAGACAGAAGTTTGAGTCCCAGGGATTTCGAATATGGACGATGAAGACGGGAGGTTGATAGGCATCAAGTGCAAAAATTGAAAAAAGTATTTTAGTTGCTCGGAAGAGAACATGAGGAAGAAAGCAGAAAAGTTGAAGAAACAAAAGGAAAAAACCCTGGGACAAGAGAAGATGTTGAGAGAAGTACAAAAATGGGAAATCATGCTACAGCAGTACAGAAAGTGAAAATGACAAGAGGGAAAATGGTGGCAGGGTCGAGTGAACAAGGAAAAACCCTGGGGAAAGAGAAGATGTTGGGTGTCAAGTACAAAACTAGAAAACAGTACTTTAATAGCTCAGAACGTGAAACTGAGGAGAGTGACATGAGTTGAAGAAAGAGAGGAAGACGTTTAAAAAAATGGAGGAGCGCATTCGGAGCTGCAAAGTGTGGAGGTTGATGTGTCTGTGAAGAGTGGGAAGAAAGAAAAGGATGACAAAGATGATTCTGGCCCTGTGGGAGTGAGATTTTAGGGGAGAATGGATCCCTGCCGTCTGGCTGATCCATATGTGGTGTCAGGTTGAGTCGGTGAAAGTAACTGGAAGTGGACTCGTGATGATTTGTTGTGTTTTTTTGGTCCAGTGGGAGCAGACACTCAGCACCACGTGCCTAAGGACAAAAACGGACTTGTTTTCCTCTCAGAGCAGTGCACCGTTGAAAGGAGTGAAAACTGTGGCGGCATTAACTGTTAAATAGGATCAACTGAAATGGAAGATTCCCAGTGTCTGAGACGACTGCCATTTGTTGCGACGCAGACCGGCAGAGAGCGTGGTGAAACAGAAAAGACACTGTCTGTCCTGCTGAGTTTTGATGTAAAGTCTTTACCCAACAAAGTCAAGTTAGGATGTGTACTGACACATATCCTGTATCCATTTGTCCCGAACCCATTAAGGTGTTTTAGGTGCCAAGGTTATGGTCATGTTGCAGCAGTGTGTAGAAGGGAGATTCCTAGATGTTAGAAGTGTGCATGAGACAAAGGAATGTGTGGTATTAATGGAAAAAGTTGTGTGTATTAACTGTAGCATTACCCATGGTACTAGAAATCAGAAGTGTCCTGGGAGAGAAAGGCAAGGTTGAGGTTGCCAGGATCAGAGTAGTACAGAAGGTGTTGTATGCTGAAGCAGTGAGGAGATTAGTAGAGGAAGATGGGTCTAGTGTGAGGGATCCTAAGAGGCCCCTTCTTTGAGTAGAAAGAGGCCAATAGAGAACGATAGATAAAATGTGCATTGGTAAGGTTGATTTCTTAGCGTTCATACGCATGGTTATCAACTGTAACACAGAAATGGAACATAAATCACAGAAAATATACTGTACCAGTCAAAAGTTTGTACACACCTACTCACTCAAGGGCTTTTCTTTATTTTTACTATTTTATATATTGTAGAATAATAAGGAAGACATCAAAACTATAAAATAGCACATATGGAATTATATAGTAACCATAAAGTGTTAAACAAATCAAAATATATGTTACATTTGAGATTCTCCAAAGTAGCCACCCTTTGCCTTGATGACAGCTTTGCACACTCTTGGTATTCTCTCAACCAGCTTCATGAGGTAGTGACCTGGAATGCATTTCAATTAACAGGTGTGCCTTGTTAAAAGTTCATTTGTGGCATTTCTTTCCTTCTTAATGAGTTTGAGCCAGTCAGTTGTGTTGTGACAAGGTATTTATTTGTTTAACCTTTTTTTGGTTACTACATGATTCCATATGTGTTATTTCATAGTTTGATGTCTTCACTATTATTCTACAATGTAGAAAATAGTCCAAATGTTTTACTGGTACTATATGTGGTGGTAGCTACAGAGAAGCACTTGTGTGTACAATATTTTACTGCAGTAGAGTTACAACTGAACTACAGTTTCCCATCCTCCCAGGCTGTTGGCCTGGTGTAGTATCAGACAGGGCCATGTAGTGGAATAGTGGTGAGGTTTGAATGGGTGTAGGGCTAGTTGGTAGGATAATTTTTCTTCCCTTTTCCCCATACCTTTTTCCTTCCTTTTTGTGTCACAAAGTGTCATGAATTCACTCTCCAGAACAGTAGGCGTAACACAGGGCTAAGATACATTGATTAATAGAGAGGCCATCACCCGCCTCACACTCCAGTACAGTACGTGGTAGTATATGCACCTCTTGGTTGCGATCCGCCAATACAAATTTAAAGAAGAAGAATAAAATGTGCCGTGTTGTACACTGTTCCGGCAACAAGAGGCAATGTGAAACCCCACAGTAGAGTTGTGCTTGGGTGTCTTTCAAGGATTTATCACCAATCGGAAACGTCTAACTCACAATTGTGATCTCTACAGAACTGTCGGGTGAACATCACTAGCAACATTCTTATTTATAAGGCCATTTCAGGAAACTGACGTTTTATCTATCCTCTCTTCTAGCTCGAAATGAAAACACATACAAGTTCAATCAATCTTGTTCTATGCTAAAAGTCCCAACAATTTGAACTGAGCTTGGGAAAACTACTCAGCCCCCTGCTCATGGAATTCTCTCCAAGCCAACCTAAAACTGTAGGATCTGATATCCCTGGGGAAGTTCAAAGGACACATAGATTAACAGGTTGTTGAAACATAGTTGTTTCTAGTTGTCACCCGATGTCCATAGTTTGCTTTGCCTTACGTAAGGAAGTATGTTGTTTTACTTCACACACACTGCACACGTGCCTTTCACACACACACATCCACTGTTTGTTTGCTGTTGTGTCTTCTGTCTGTGTTGTCCATTTTTGTCTTACATTGTGTGTTTGTTGTTTTTTTATCCCCCGTCCCAACAGGAGCACTTTTGCCTCTTGCCAGGCAGTCAGTGTAAGAATAAGAATTTGTTCATAATTGACTTGCCTGGTTAAATAAAGGTTAAATTAGTTAAGAAAGAAAAAGAGGAACAGCCAGTGTGTGCAAGGAGTTTGCGGAAGGGGACTATAACGCTCAGTTGAAGACACAAGGGGAGCTACTAGCTAATATGGCTAATTGCTATTATATGTAGTTAGCTACCAGTAGGTTAGATAGCTAGCTAGTAGGTATTTTTTTTTTTTCCTTTATTTAACTAGGCAAGTCAGTTTTAAGAACAAATTCTTATTTACAATGACAGCATACAGTAGCAACAGTGGGTTAACTGCCTTGGTGTCACGCCCTGACCTGAATGTGTTTTTGTACTGTCTAGGGTTTTTTGTAGGTTTATGTGGTTGTTTACCGTCTAGGTGTTTATGTATGTCTATTGTTGCCTAGATTGGTTCTCAATTAGAGGCAGCTGTTTATCGTTGTCTCTGATTGGGAACCATATTTAGGCAGCCATCTTTTTTTGGGGTATTTCGTGGTTTATTGTCTATGTTATGTTACACGATAGGTCTCAGTTTTGATAGCGGTCACGTTTGTCTTGTTGTTTTGTTTAGTGTACTTCATGTTTTTTCAACTTTCATTAAAAATATGTATTCACATAGCGCTGCACTTTGGTCTCCTCACTACGATGATCGTGACAGAATAACCCACCAACAATGGACCAAGCAGCGTGGTAATGGCCAGCAGCAGCGGCAAAGAACGCAGGACTCATGGACTTGGGAGGAGATTCTGGATGGCAAAGGACCCTGGGCACAGCCAGGGGAATATCGCCGCCCCAAAGCAGAGCTGGAGGCAGCGTAAGCAGAGAGGAGGAGGAGGCAGCGCGGCTGGAAGCCCGAGAGGCAGCCCAAAAAATGTATTGGGGGGGGGAACAGGGAGAGTGTGGCAGAGTCAGGAGTCAGACCTGAGCCAACTCCCCCTGCTTAGGAGCCAAGGATGGAACCAGAGCCGGTCAGGGCGGTATTAGAGGTGAGCGAAGCAGAGACAGTGAAGGAGTTAATGAGGAGATTGGAGGAGAGAGTTATGAGGGAGGTGCTGTGTTGTTGCCTGAGGCACGACATCCGCCAGACGGAGCGTGTCGGGGATTTGATGTCACCTGGGTCAGCTCTCCATACTCGTCCTGAGGTGCGTGCTAGCCGTCTGGTGAAGACTGTGCCAGCCCCATGCACCAGGCCTCCTGTGCGCCTCCCTAGCCCTGCACGTCCTGTGTCAGCTCGGCGTTACAGTTCTCCGAGCCGTGCTTACCGTGGCGGGTGTTGTACTGGTCAGGCACAGTGTTATGCGGCGGAGCGCAAGGTGTTTTTTTGTAGGTTTATGGGGTTGTTTACCATCTAGGTGTTTATGTAAGTCTATGGTTGCCTAGATTGGTTCTCAATTAGAGGCAGCTGTTTATCGTTGTCTCTGATTGGGAACCATATTTAGGCAGCCATCTTCTTTGGGTATTTCGTGGGTTATTGTCTATGTTATGTTGCACGATAGCACTCAGTTTTGATAGCGGTCACGTTCGTCTTGTTGTTTTATTTGTTTGTTTAGTGTACTTCGTGTTTTTCGTCTTTAATTAAAAAGAAGTATTCACATCACGCTGCACTTTGGTCTCCTCACTACGACGATCGTGACACTTGGTCAGAGGCAGAACTACAGATTTTTACCTTGTCAGGTCTTACTTACCTTACTGGCCCAACGCTCTAACCATTAGGCTACCTGCCACCCCAGGTAGCTGGCTATGAAGAGGAACTACTGTCTAACTTTAGGTACCTAGCCCACTAGATAGCCTAGCTATCTAGCTACTTTCACAATAAGACATTGTGGAACACCTTTAAGTACGGTAAAGGGCATTATTTGTCTTCTAATTTCACATTTGGAAGGCGCATTGAAACGATTTGTTGGATTACTAGCATGGTTATTTATTTATTACCACAAATAGTTACTCTAGAAGGGATCACTAATGATATGTGGCTACTCAAAAACAAGATCATTTTGTGAATGCATGCCACCAGACTAGATAGTGGAATGTCGCATACAATAAATAACATTTAGTCTCCCCCACCCCCAGATGTGGCTGCAGGAGAGTAGTGGTGGACAACACTGGAGGGCATCTACACTGGGCACATGTGTGACATGTAGAAGTAAGTATCCCATATTAGCTACTAATACTTAGATAGATAGGAGGCAGATGTTGCAAGCATACAGTAGAGGAACATACTGTGTACTGTATGTTTGCAAGTCATTGCGTGGCTGTGATTGTGCAACCCAAAGACACATTGTGTCACACACTGTGAACAGACTGTATGGACCACCCGTTCTCCTCATAGGCAGTACCCAAATGAGTTGGACTTGTTGCTGTAATGATTCTGCTCCCTTCCCCCGAAAGTGTGCAATTGCATACTTCCATGATGAGGAGTTTTCAAGTGCACACCAGAAGAGAAGGGTGGAGAATTGGGATGTAGCCCTAATGTGCTCTCTCAAAGACCCATATGGCTATTCCTGTAACTGAGGGCTATAGCGATATTACAATGAGGGGATTCGATTAAACTCCTGCCTTGTTGATAGTGCTGTTAAGAAGGTAGAGCAGCGCTTTATTATGGACAGACTTCTCCCCATCTTAGCTACTGTTGTATCAATATGTTTTGACCATGACAGTTTACAATCCGGGGTTACTTCAAGCAGTTTAGTCACCTCAACTTGCTCAATTTCCACATTATTGATTACAAGATTTAGTTCAAGTTTAGGGTTTAGGGTTTTTTAAATGATTTGTCAAAAATACAATGCTTTTAGTTTTTGAAATATTTAGGACTAACATTTCTTTCCACCCATTCTGAAACTAACTTCAGCTCATTATTAAGTGTTGTTGTTATTTTAGTCGCAGTAGTAGCTGATGTGTATAGTGTTGAGACATCTGCATACATAGACACACTTGCATGCAGTTAGTAAAGATTGAAAAAAGTAAGGGGCCTAGTCAGCTGCCCTGGGGAATTCCTGATTCTACCTGGATTATATAGATAGGCTTCTATTAAAGAACACTCTCTGTGTTCTGTTAGACAGGTAACTCTTTTTCCATGATATAGCAGGGGGTGTAAAGCAATAACATGTTTTTTCAGCAGCAGACTATGATTGATAATGTCAAAAGCTACACTAAAGTCTAACAAAACAGCCCCCACAATATTTTTATCATCAATTTCTCTCAGCCAATCATCAATCATTTGTGTAAGTGCTCGCTTGTTGAATGTCCTTTCATATAAGCATGCTAAAAGTTTGTTGTCAGTTTGTTTACTCTAAAATAGCATTGTATCTTGTCAAACTCAATGTTTTCCAAAAGTTTACTAAGGGTTGATTGGTCAGCTATTTGAGCCAGTAAAGGGTGCTTTACTATTCTATTCTATTCTGACTTTTGCTTCCCTCCAAGCCTGGGGGCACACACTTTCTATTAGGCTTAAATAGAAAATATGGCAAATAGGAGGAGTAATATGGTCTGCTATTATCCTCAGTTCTTTTCTATCCAAGTTGTCAGACACCAGTGGCTTGTCATTGTTGATAGACAACAATAATAATTTCACCTCTTCCACACTCACTTTACAGAATGCTTTTCTTTCATAATTTGGTCAGATCTACTTGGATGTATAGTGTCAGCATTTATTGCTGGCATGTCATGACTAAGTTTGCTAATCTTGACAAAAAAAAATTAAAAGTAGTTGACAATATCAGTCGGTTTTGTGATGAATGAGCCATCTGATCCAATGAATGATAGAGTATTGTTAGCCCAAAATGTAATTTAAGGTGGTCCAAAGCTTTTTACTATCATTCTTTATGTAATTGTTTCTTTGTTTCGTAGTGTAGTTTTTTCTTAATTTTATTCAGTTTAGTCACATGATTTCTCAATTTGCGGTATGTTTGCCAATCGACTTATTTGCAATTTATTTTGCCTAATCCCTCTCAATTATACAAGTTTTCAATTCCTCATCAATCCATGGGGATTTAACAGTTTTTACAGTCATTTCCTTAATGGGTGCATGCTTATTAGTAACTGGGATAAGCAATTTCATAAATGTGTCAAGTGCAGTATCTGGTTCCTCATTACAAACCACGGACCAACAAATATTATTCATATTAACAACATAGGAATCACTACAAACTTATTGTATGACCTCATATACACTATAGTAGGTCCAGCCTTTGTAACTTTGGGTTTCCTAAATATGGCTACTATATTGTGATCATTACATCCAATGGATTTGGATACTGCTTTCAAGCTAATTTCTGCAGCATTAGTAAAGATCTGATCAATACATGTTGATTATTTCATTATTGTACTGTTTGTAACTACCCTGGTAGGTTGACTGATAACCTGAACCAGGTTGCAGGCACTATTTACAGTTTGATGTTTTTTCTTGAGTGGGCTGCCTGATGAAAGCCAGTCAATATTAAAATCACCCAGAAAATACACCTCTCTGTTGATATCACATACATTGTACACATACACATGTTATCCAGATACTGACTGTTAGCGCTTGGTGGTCTATAACAGCTTCCCACCAGAATGGGCTTTAGGTGAGGCAGATGAACCTGTAACCATATTACTTAAACAGTATTTAACATGAGATCCTGTCTAAGCTTTACAGGAATGGGGTTCTGAATACAAACCTCCACTTTTGGCAGTTCTTTATCTTCTGTAGATCATATAACCATGTACTGCTATCACTGTATCATCAAAGGTATTATCTAAGTGAGTTTCAGAGATGGTCTGTAACGTGACAGTACTCCCCCCCAAAGGTGCGGACTCTGGCCGCAAAACTTAAACCTATAGGGGAGGGTCTGGATGGGCGTCTGTCCGCGGTGGCAGCTCTGGCGCGGGACGTGGACCCCACTTCACCCTAGTTTTTGTCCGCCTCCTCAACCGCCTCCATGACCTTTTACGAGCGGCGACCCTCACCGCCGGCCTCAGACAGGGGACCCTAGCAATGGGTCCCGAATGGACGGGAGATTCCGGCAACGCTGGACAGACGGGAGACTACGGAGTGAAGGGCGATTCTGACATCGCCGGCGTGACAGGCAGCTCTGGCAGCTCCTGGCTGACGGCTCTGGCAGCTCCTGGCTGGCTGACGGCTCTGGCAGCTCCTGGCTGGCTGACGGCTCTGGCAGCTCCTACCTGGTTGACGGCTCTGGCAGCTCCTGGCTGACTGACGGCTCTGGCAGCTCCTGGCTGACTGACGGCTCTGAAAGCTCCTGGCTGACTGACGGCTCAGGACAGACTGGCGGCTCTGGCGGTTCAGGACAGACTGCTGGCTCTGGCGGCTCAGGACAGACTGGCGGCTCTGGCGGCTCAGGACAGACGGGCAGCGCTGGAGAGGAAGAAGGCTCTGACAGCACTGGACAGGCGGGAGCACCTGTAGGGAGAAGACGGAGAGACAGCCTGGTGTGGGGGGCTGCCACCGGAGGGCTGGTATGTGGAGGTGGCACCGGATAGACCGGACCGTGAAGGCACACAGGAGGTCTCAAGCACTGAGCCTGCCCAACCTTACCTGGTTGAATAGCCAGGCCAGTGCGGCGAGGTGGAAACGCCCGCACTGGGCTGTGCTGGCGACCCGGGGACACCATGCGTAAGGTTGGTGCCATGTACACCAGCCCGAGGAGACGCACTGGAGACCAGATGCGCTGAGCCGGCTTCATGACACCTGTCTCGATGCCCACTCAAGCCCGGCCGATACGAGGAGCTGGGATGTACCGCACCGGGCTATGCACACGCACCGGGGACACCGTGCGCCTCACGGCATAACACGGTGCCTGCCCGGTCCCTCTCTCTCTCCGTTAAGCCCGGGAAGTTGGCGCAGGTCTCCTACCTGCCTTCACCACACTCACCGTGTGCCCCCCCTAATACATTTTTGGGGCTGCCTCCCGGGCTTTCAGCCGCGCTGCCGTGCTGCCTCCTCATACCACCGCCTCTCGGCTTTCGCTGCCTCCAGCTCAGCCTTGGGGCGGCGATATTCTCCGGCCTGTGCCCAGGGTCCCTTGCCGTCAAGAATCTCAACCCATGTCCAGTAGTCTTGCGATTCCGGCCGCTGCTGCTGCTGCCCGTTACCACGCTGCTTGGTCCTTTTGTGGTGGTTGTTTCTGTAACGGATCTCGTCCTCCTCTTCTGAGGAGGAGTAGCGAGAAGGATCGGAGGACCAAAACGCAGTGTGGTAAGTGTCCATAATAAAAACAACAGAACACTGGAACAAAACAAAATAATGTGCATCAACGAAACAGTCCCGTGTGGCGGCAAACACTGACACGGAAGACAAACACCCACGAAACACAGGTGGAAAAAAGGCTACCTAAGTATGATTCTCCATCAGCGACAACTAACGACACCTGCCTCTGATTGAGAACCATACTAGACCGAACACAGAAAGACTGCCCACCCCAACTCATGCCCTGACCATACTAAACAAAGACAAAACAAAGGAACTACGGTCAGGATGACATGGTCAGAATATGAATGTCATCTGTTACTAGCAAATTATTGATTTCATTAACTTTGTTTCTTAAGCTGCATATGTTAACGTGGGCTATTTTTTTTTAATTTTCTGTGATGCTTGATTGTTTTTATTGCTTTACTGAGAAATTTAGCAGAGGTAGACATTCTCATGTTATTTATGTTAGTGCACAGTGGACTTCCTGCTAGAGCACACAGCCTCAGTCCTAACAGTATAACTCTGGTTCATAGGCACATGATTACTGCATTCAATAGCTATAGGGTCCGCAGAGACATTCAGGTCAGAAAGAAGGACATACATTAGGTTAGTTACATTGCCTCTTCTAGCACCCTTGGGATAATGTAAATTTGCTGAAGCATTATGAAAACTCAGCAACACAATGGTAGGGTTTAAAATAACTGGGCTTGGGTCATAAAAAGGTCATTGTCTCAACACAGCCTTATAATGCTGTGAAAGGATCCTGGAACCCAAATGAGTTGGGTGGATCCCATCCTTCTTATAATATGAACTTTGTTTCCAGAAGGTATCAAAATTGTCAATAAATGTTACTCACAGAGTAATGTTACTCACAGTTACCCACAGAGCTGCAATAGTCTCGTTGCCAGTTATGGGGGGCTAAAAATCAGCTGAACCGTTCAATGCCACGATTTACAGAGGGCAGAGGGCCAGATATATTGGAGCTTCTGTTGGTGTCAAGTAGTGACCCAATCAGTTCTTTAAAATCCTTCTTCAGCTGTTCTGAGCTGCCTTTCCTAATGTCGTTGAATCCCACATGAACTATGATATGGTCAATAAGCTGATAGAAACCGGGAAGAAATATCGTCCCCGATGATACTACTAATACTTTTAGAAAATAAATAGCTGTACTGATGAGGAAGAGGAGGGCAGAATTATCCATTGTTGCTGAAATGCTTGAAGTGTTCAGTCAAATGTACAGAGCCACATTGTTACCATTGGTCACATGTTCAATAACATGTTCTGCAAAAATAGTAACAATACAGAAATGTTTTTGCTCTTCAATGTGGTTATTCCAATCATATGTTGGAAACCATTATCATGGAATCCTACAGTAGTTGAACATAGTCGATAGTAACCTGTTTGTTGAATACCCGTGATTCTAAGAACAAGAATAACTGATACCTGTAGGACAATGTCTCTACCACAGGTCACCAAGGGTACAGTAAGGCATATCCTTAATAAAATTATTTGTGATGCTTAATTGTGCATGCCTCTCATTTTTCAGTCAACATGGAATAACTTAATCTGCAGTATACACAAAAATATAAATGCAACATGTAAAGTGTGCTGAAATAAAAGATCCCAGACATGTTCCATACGTGCAAATGTTCCGTTCTCTCAAATTGTGTACACAAATTTGTTTACATTGCTGTTAGTGAACATTTCTCATTTGCCAAAATAATCCATCCACCTGACAGGTGTGGCATATCAAGAAGCTGATTAAACATGATAATTACACGGGTGCACCTTGTGCACTTATTAATTTCTCGACCATAAGCCGCCTCCAACGTCATTTTTCAGAATTTGGTAGGATGTCCAACCGGCCTCACAACCGCAGACCACGTGTAACCACACCAGCCCAGGACCTCCACATCCGGATCCTTCAGCTGTCGGATTTTCAGAGTGCCGTCAACCAGACAGCTGATGAAACTGTGGGTTTGCACAAACAAAGAATTTCTGCACAAACTGTCAGACACCGCCTCAGAGAAGCGAATCTGCGTGCTCGTTGTCCTCACCAGATTCTTGATGTGACTGCAGTTTGGCAGTCACGTCAACAGGTGTGGCATATCAAGAAGCTGATTAAAAGCATGATTATTACACAAGTGCTTACACAAATAAAAGGCCATCATTTTGTTCAGTATAGTTATGCGTATGGCTTGCACAATCAACTCAGTGTATTTGTTGTTAGTTTCTTCCCTGAGATTTGGAGGTTGGACAGTTCGATCCCTGGATGAGTCATACCAAAGACTGTGAAATTGGGACCAGATGCGTCTCTGCTCAAGATAGATTGGGGGTAAGGCCCTGCGATAGACTAGCGTCCTGTCCAGGTGGTGTACTTGTACCTCAAATGGCCTCACACTACAGAAACAGTAGCTTCTATGAGCCGTTGTCGCTACCCTCTTACTTACTTTGGCTTGCAGCTTTAATATTATTGAGTCAAGGAACAGCTTTACTGCACAAGAAAATAAGTGTCCCAGTACAGGGGCAGAGGAGGCAGGTGTGATTCCTATCTCTTGTGGGGATACCCTAATGGTGTCATCATATATATGACAACTAGCAGTTTAAATGTTATTTGTTAGACCAGAATGATTTTAGTAGATTATGTCCATCGACTAATTTCTTATAATGTGTTGACTTACGTCTAATCATAGCCAGCTAGTTAACTAACGTATCTAACCTAGCTATCTAACTACATATGCTAGCCATCATTGCTAGTAGCTTGCAGCCTGCACCATGCCCGATCTGTGTCCCAGTGTCTCCTCCTGTGAACTCCTTACTCACTGGCTGACAGATCTCTTGCACTTTGTCATCACAAACCTGATGTTTTTAAAGAGACAGTGAACAATTGTCAAAGTAATGCATCTCAATAGAAAAATAATGCTTTTACATAATGTAGAAACCTAAAATTACACAAATGACTTTTACAGATTATATAATAAACTAAGGTCTTTACAGTGTTACATATGATTTTCTAGGGCACAACATGTGCTTCAAAAATAGCTAGAATTCATATAGGCCCAATATAGGTTGTATTCAATCTATATATATTTTTTTTTTACAGTGCCAATGAAACATTTTAATTTAGAACCCTGCTTGATTGGGCTAGAAGCTAGACATTTTCACTCTAGTAACGGTGCAAACATGACGCTAACAAATCTGCACTCACTTTTTCTCTAAGGCACTCGGCAACAACGGTACAGCAAAGCCTTTTTATTACAACAATTATCATCTGGGAATTTTTTTATCCTGGGCGCACATTCCTCCCAAAATAAAATTGGTTTCACTTTAGAGCCCGGCTCGTGGGTAGAAGGCCTACATTTGGAAAGTGTGAGGAACTCAGATGATCAACATCTAGGTGTCAGTATTTTACACCAATAACCCCTTCTGAAACTCTTTTGTTCAGATTAGCATTCATACGGACATTATCGCTGCAATGTATTGTATGATTTGCTCACGAGTCACGTCCATTAATAATCAGTAATCTATTGAGCAAGGCACTCTCAATACATATACTACTCTTGTTCCCACGTACTGGTAAGTCCTTTAAAAACAGCCTTGTGTCGTTGTCGTGCCATACATCAAGGTCAGTTGTCTCTAGCTATTTTTATGAAGTCCAGCCTTGCATGGGGGATGAGCAGCATTCTCCTCTCTGCTTCTCCTCAGAGCGTGAAGCGTAACATTTTCCACCATATTGGTACAGAAACTCACATATGTCTCATTTCCATTTCTGAAATGAAGAGAAAAGCAGATCTGAAACAGCTGTCAAATACACAAAATCTACAACAGATTCAGAAGACTGGCTATAGGTGTACTTACAGTATTGCTGTTTATATTTAAAGGCAAAAGAGGACACATTGGACATGCTTGGCTAACGTAGTTTGGATGCACTCAAGACAACCATTCAACAGCTTTACATGGCGCTCACCCTCCACCCTGTCTGTGTTCTCAGCAAGTTGGACCTCCCAGCCCTGGAGATGCTAACCAGGGCTAATAACCTCACAGGAGATGTAGCAATCAGACCACCACACACTGAGGATGCAAATAATCAATGCTGGATCTATGTCTATCTATGTGCGTTTCCATCTGGAACAAGGCTGGAGTGTTTATGGTCTGCTTTTTGGAGTGGTCTAACATTGTGCCACCTTGAAATAGTTACACAGGTAAGACACCATTTATGAGTCTATAGGTTAAGGGTGGCAAGTCAGACATACATTATGTTTAGCTGCACATTGGGTAGAGCAGTTCACTTTTTAAACGTAGTCCTTGCAGAAGTTTGTACAAAAGGACAATCTTGTCTTGATCACCTATAATTGAAAACAGACATTTTATTGGACGTGCTAGTGTTTATTGTCTGGGTTTTTCAGATTGGGTTATGGAGTCAACACCAATCTGACAAACAGACACCCAGTCAGTTACACGGAAGGTCAAGGCTATTCTGCCCTGACACACACAGACCCAGAATCCGTTTTTTTCCTACCCTCATCTCTCGCTCAGGGAAGTGCTAATCTGGTCCTGTGATGAGGATGTTAACTCAATATCTCTGTTGGCCTTCTAGGCAAAGTCCATTCTGTCAGGCATTTCATTCTATGAATATCATCCTAGCAATTGATAAGATGATAGATATGTTTCTCTTCTTGTCGCTTTCAGTTCCCCTCCTCCTCCCCGTCCACCAGTGGAGGCTCCTCAGTGAATTTCTTCAAAAAGAAATAGTGAAACATTAAAAAAAGCTATCATTTTAGATAAAATTATACAAATATATTCACATCATCAAATAATTGATTAAAACACATTGTTTTGCAACGAAGGTCTACAGCAGCGTCAACAGCACTCTGTAGGGTAGCACCTTATTGTAGCCGGAGGACAGCTAGTTTCTGTCCTCCTCTGGGTATATTGATTTCAATACAAAACCTAGGAGGCTCATGGTTCTCACCCCCTTCCATCGACTTACACAATAATTATGACAATTCCTGGAGGACGTCTTCTAACCTATCAGAGCTCTTGCAGCATGAAGTGAAATGTTTTCCACCCAATCAAAGGACTAGAGAATGAATCAAGTACTGAAAGCATAAGCTACAGCTAGCTATAACTATAGTGCATAAAAGGGTGAGTAGATGACTCAAAGAGAGAGAAAGACAATATTTGAACAGTTTTGATCAAATACATTTCTTCAAAAATGAAGGTGAAGCAGGAGAAAGTGGGAGCGAGAGAGAGCTAGCTATATTTCATAATATTTTTTAAACTTTCAATTTCTTTGCCAGCTAGCTAGTTTAGCCTACACAAAAACTGACTCAAACAGAGAGGGATGCTATGTTAGCTAGCTGGCTATTGCTATCCAACACTGGAACTCTTCCAAGTCAAGGTAAGCTTTTGGTTTTATTAATTTATTGCAACCGGGTCCTGCCGGTGCTAAAGTGCTTGCTAACTGTACACTGTATTGCATTATTGTAGCAGGTTTACCAGCAAATGCGTTAGTTTAATTAGCTATGCTGACTATGATGTTAGATAATATGTTGACAACAATGTAGCCGGATAGCGGTTATGATATGAAGGTTTGGCTTGGAAAGGTTGGTCACAGACAGCTGACGTGTTGTGCACTAAAGTCCACAAGCGAAGGGAAAATGTGAGAGAAGAAGAGAACGCATAGATGCGAGAAAGAATTACAAGAGCGAAGATATCATGCTGTTGGTATGTAGCTGCTATGAAAATGAACTGTGTTTGCTTGTGATCATTCATTCGGCCAATTCTGTTGAAAAATGTTTCTTAAACGGAAGCAAACGGAGCGAAACGGGGATAAACATGCCCGAATTTGTCCAATAGGAACTCTCGTTTGCAACTGTTGGACTAATGATTACACCCAAGATCAGCTAGATACAGGCAAGAGTGTGCAAGGCGGTATTGAATGTGTCACTGTCTGTAACCTTGATTACAAAAAAGTATCTTGACTGGTGCACCTACGTTGTAAATGTTCATTCATAGGCTAGGTTGTAGCAACCTCATGATGGGTATAGGGAAATTTGAGCATCATGTAGTAGCCAAAATCTATCAACGTTACATTGAACTGGGTGAATGGAATATGAATGACAGTCATCCAATATGCTATTATAGAAATAAGGCCATGCTCATAAAAAATGTTTCTGTCCTCCCTCATTTTAAAAGCCACCGACCACCACTGCTATACATCCTTCTTCCTGAATAAATGGCCAAGATGGATCCAGTTTCCCTTCTGTCAGAGTAATTGCTTTTGAGTTAATGGAAATTTTTGAACAAAAAGGGAGACTGTTAAGAAAGATGGCTGTCTGGCTTTATAATCATCAGGTTATTCTATTATGTACATCAGATGTCAATGCCTATTTTCAGGCTGAAACAGAAATGTGTAGAGGGGAAATGGCTTTAACAGCTACACCACAGCATTCATTTTCAGTCATGTGGATTGCTCTGTCTCCCTCCCTCTATCCATCTCTCCTTTCTTTCTTGCTTACCCCTTTTTCCTTTCTCTTGCTTTCTTTTGAAGCCTTTTCATTCTCTCTATTCCTCTGTTCATATTTCTCATCACTTAATATCTGGACTTTTCCTCTGACTCTCTCTGATTCTATCGCAGAACTCTAAGAAACAGGAGGAGGAAATTGATTTGGATCGGAGCGCTTGGCAACAGACCACTTCAGTATTGACTCCATGGCTAAATCACAGTTCCCATCTTTAACAGTGGCGTCTGTTGTTGAGTTACTGTTACTGCATTGTGTAATGCACGTTCTACTGACGTTGTCAGATTTTCCATAAATCTGGAATAAAATTCAACTCTGGTTCAGTCACAGATACTGTACATGCTTGATTTGTAATACCCCTTTGCAATAACACATTGGTTTTATTAGCATGTGTGTACTCAAATTATTGTGTTAAGGATTAACAAAAATTCAGGGGAAAGGACCAGATTTGAATGTAACACTTGCCTTGAAAGCAGCTTCCTAGCAACTCAACAAGCACCAGCTGCTATCCATTGCCAATCAGCCTCAACTACTGTTTGCAACACTTAACTAGATGGTTTGAACGTAACTCATCAAACAAGCTCAAGCTGCCACTAACTGCTAATCAGCCTCAACACCTGTTGTCACTCTCCTTAATCACCATTACCACCCTACTTAAACCTGACCAAACAATAATTAATTCTCTCTGTTTTGTGTTGCATCCATCCTCCTCCCCACTCCAGTGATATCTGTCTGAGACTCTAAGCCAAACCATAACGAGTCAACCCCTCTGGATCCTTCATCTGCAGCACTTGGCTTCATCTAGTTTATTCTCATTTCCCCACTTCCATTCCATTTCCTCATTAAATATTCTAAACCCATTTCATGTCTGGTTCTTTAACTTGTGAAAGTGAAAAATAAAATATTTTGTGGTGCTGTGGCCATACCACATTGAACTAAGATATGGAGTGCGGGTCTAACATTGTAGGTACATTTTGAAAGATAAAAATTGAGTGGGAAATAAAGGTTTAGTATTTATATGACCAGAAAGAGAGGGAATGATGGAATGACTGAGTGTATGAAGATTGGGCCTCTCCTTTTCTCTCTGCAAGTTTCCATAAGATTTAGCAGGTTGGTGTTTATTGTCATAAATCTTGCCCTGAAGGCAGAACTGATCGATTTCCACTAGATGGACCAGCTGTAAAGTCAAAATTCATATTTCTGTTTTGCTATTTGGTCTTAGGGTTAGGCATTAGGGTTAGAAATGTGGTTAAGGTTAGGTTTAGGTTTAAAAACAGATTTAAAATCAGATGTTATGCCTTTGTGGTGACCACTGCAGAGCTGCCTCCAGGGTAAGATTCATGGCTGTAAATGTCAACCTGCTCAGATTTACCTTATTGTTTTACCCAAAAGGCTCAGACTTTTCTGTTTCCATCTAAGGGATCTACACGGTTTACGTGAGTAGATCTACTTGCATAAATGTTTGTGTGTGGAGTCGTTTTTGAAGGGGAAGCGAACATTTTTAATTACGTTCCAACCAGAGAGGAAGTCCCCGTTGTGTAGTGTCGTGTCTTTGGCATCATTAAATTGATGACTGTTATTTTATCAAATCGATTCTTTGTAATTATTATTACATGATTAAACTAATCATGTAAATGTAATTAACGAGGAAGTTGGAGCACCAATGAAAATCTTCAGATTAAAAAGTTATAATTTTCCTAATATAGTTCTTCAGATATTTTAATATCTGATCAATTAGTCTTCTAATTAATGAATTATTCTTTACCTCACGTTTACAAATGCTAGCTACATGTCAAGATAGTCTGGTGTTCTATGCCTGTTTACAAATGCTAGCTACATGTCAAGATAGTCTGGTGTTCTATGCCTGTTTACAAATGCTAGCTACATGTCAAGATAGTCTGGTGTTCTATGCCTGTTTACAAATGCTAGCTACATGTCAAGATAGTCTGGTGTTCTATGCCTGTTTACAAATGCTAGCTACATGTCAAGATAGTCTGGTGTTCTATGCCTGTTTACAAATGCTAGCTACATGTCAAGATAGTCTGGTGTTCTATGCCTGTTTACAAATGCTAGCTACATGTCAAGATAGTCTGGTGTTCTATGCTTTACGACACTAGTTTTTAGCTACAGAAGAAAACATGTCTCTTTTTAAATTGTAATTGCTAGAGCTTGAACAGCAAGAGCTTAAACTGCTATTCTTACTCAGGAGGAGAAGAAGAAAAAATGGAAGACTACAAGAGGGGACGATGGAGAATACATGTCTCTTATTCAACCTATGCCAAGCATTGACGAGGAAAGACATGTTCAATACTTTAGGATGTCAGTTGCCAGATTTGACCACTTGCTTCATCGGCTTGCCCCTCACATCTTGCAGAAGAGAACTCACAGCTTACCCGTAAGTGCTGCAGAAAGTCTGTCTGTGACCTTTCAGTTGTTGGCGAGTGGCAGCACACGGCAAAGTAACACTGTGAGTTATAACTTAAGCTAGGAATCTCGACAGTTTGTGCCATTGTCACGGAAGTGTGCCAGGCTATCTGGCATGTCCTAAAGGAGGATTTTTTTGCTTATCCCTCCATGGCACAATGGGCAGAAATCGTCGTAGATTTTGGGGACTTTTGGAATTATCCGTTGTAATGCAGGAACTGTCCACAGAAAAGGGATAACTAGTCAGTTGTACAACTGAATGCCTTCAACTGAAATGTGTCTTCCACATTTAACCCAATCCTTCTGAATCAGAGGTGCGGGGGGCTGCCTTAATCGACATCCACGACAGATTTGTACCTTGTCAGCTCGGAGACCCGGTATACTCGGCAGTGATTACAACTACAAAGTATTTTTGTCAATGGTACTGATGCAAGGTACCGACCATATTCAGGGAAGATACGCTAAAAACATGCGACTATATACATACAGTATGTGAAAATTATACCAATATAGATGGTCTAATGATATGCCTCACATAAAAGTGAACTGGCATCCCATTAATAGAATGGGGGCCTATGTCCAAAGCATAGGCTAAACAGTTGTTACAGTACACATTTGATAGTGTTCATGTTCCTGTTCAATACTATGGAAACACTTATTTTATTCAAGGATAATTCTGGCCTTGATGATGCCAAGAAGATCTATGACTACCGCCACTCAAGAGCCAGAAGAATTTCAGAGAACTGCTTATGGACCCTTGCTGCAAGATGGAGGATCCTGGGATGAATCTTTGATGTTGCCCCGGAGAAAGCTGAGACCATTGTGAAGGACTACGTTGCCCTCCAAAACTACCTTTGCAACACAGACACTAACACAGACACTGACAACACAGATTCCTCAACACGGTACATTCACCCCATGTTTGCTGACCACTCCACACCTACTGGGGACCTGCTTCCAGGAGAGTGGAGACAGGTGGTACAAGGGGACACCAGCGTCCTGGATGCAAGAAATATGTCAGCAGAAAGAGCAACCAAAATTGGTTGTGTGCAACAACCTCAAGGACTACTTCCTCACACAAGCAGGTCAAGTGTCTTTCCGGGATGCTACTATAACGTGTGGCAACATTCAGTAAATGTTGGATTGTGGTTTAGAAAACATGCACTTCTGGTTGTTGACTGATTGTGTCATGTTGTGAGCTACACACTTGATTTTCCTGTTTTTCTTAATAATCACACTATAATGACAGTCACTTCTTTCTTGTTTTAGTTTTTCATATTTTCTAGACCCTCAACACATTTGCCTAACCTTGTGTTGTGTAGTGGCCTTTTCAATGATTACTTTCCTACTATAACAAATGGGTGAGAATGGCTGTCCACCTGTAGAGGACAAGGCTTGACCCGCGGGACATTAACCTCATATACATAACATAAGGTTGTACATGGACATGTGTAGTGGCCTTTCAATTGAGACCTTCCTGCTTTGATACATGGGTGAGTGTCCAGCTGTAGACAATAAGGACATATCCCCGAAGACATTAACCTTATCTACATAGCTCTGAGAGTTTACTGAGTGTCTGAATAAAAACAGTAATATTTTCTGCCACAAGTGGCAGCAGGTAGCCTAGTGAGTAGAGCGTTGGACTTGTAACTGGAAGGTTGCAAGATCGAATCCCTGAGCTGACAAGATAAAAATCTGTAGTTCTGCCCCTGAACAAGGCAGTTAACCCACTGTTCCTAGGCCGTCATCGAAAATAAGAATTTGTTCGTAACTTTAAATAAATAAATATTTAAATAAAGATAAAATAAACAAGTACAAATAACCAGACAAATACATTTGCAGACCTTTTAGATTTATGTACTATCACAACAGGAAAATAGTGTAACGTAACACAATGTAATACCCATGTAATACCCAAAAGTGTGATGAACGAGGAAATAAGTATAGAAAACATCCACAAAAAGACCCCCAGTAAATTACCCACCACCCTGACAAATGAAAGCAAAAAAAAAGCACAACGGTTTTTGTGGTGAGACAAACGGGAGACGTTGATCAGAAGGATTAGACACCTTCCATAGTACCATGACATTGTAGATGGCCTTTGCTGCTGTTTCTGTAACTCCCGCTGACGTTTCTTTTAAGTCAACCACCTGCTGCATAATGCCAGTGTCCAAAGGATCCTTAGCTGTATTCCTCGTCCGACCACTGGAGCTGGGTAGGGGAGATGGGGGTGAGGTTAATGGAATTGCAGGGCAGGGCAGAGAGCACGGATGTGCCTGGCCGGTGGGTTGGATGTTGGTGACCATGTTTCTTTGACATCAGTATCGGTGTTCAAATTTCGCGATATCTCCCTCCAGCTGTTGGCTTTTGCTTGCTTGTCCGAATACAACCACATTAAAGGGTTGTAAAGGTTCTGCTTGCCCAAAGACTTTAGTGGCACACTCCTGATGGAAACACAATTACACTAGAGCTTATATTAACCTTAAACACTGGTGGGCGACAAACTGGTGTGGGTTAAGTCGTAGGTGGAAGTGCACCATTAGGTGGAAGAGCATCAATGTTTCCCTCTCCTCCCAGGCAATTCATGATTTATGGAGGCAAGAAAATGTGGTAGAGGGTCTGAAGGAGGAAGATATAGTGTAGATCAGGATTCCACAATATGTGGCCAGGAGATTTTATTTGCCCGTATATATATATGTGATACAGTTCAAAAGTTTGAGGTCACTTATACATTTCCTTGTTTTTGAAAGAAAAGCAAAAAAAAATGTCCATTAAAATAACATAAAACTGATCAGAAATACAGTGTAGACATTGTTAATGTTGTGAAAAGGCAGATTTTTCTATGGAATATCTACATAGGCGTAGAGGCCCATTATTTTTTATTTATTTCACCTTTATTTAACCAGGTAGGCTAGTTGAGAACAAGTTCTCATTTACAACTGCGACCTGGCCAAGATAAAGCATAGCAGTGTGAACAGACAACAACACAGAGTTACACATGGAGTAAACAATAAAAAAGTCAATAGCACAGTAGCAAAAAAAGAAAGAGTCTATGTACATTGTGTGCAAAAGGCATGAGGAGGTAGGCAAATAATTACAATTCAGCAGATTAACACTGGAGTGATAAATGATCAGATGGTCATGTGCAGGTAGAGATACTGGTGTGCAAAAGAGCAGACAAGTAAATAAATAAAAACAGTATGGGGATGAGGTAGGTAAATTGGGTGGGCTGTTTACCGATGCACTATGTACAGCTGCAGCGATCGGTTAGCTGCTCAGATAGCAGATGTTTAAAGTTGGTAAGGGAGATAAAAGTCCCCAACTTCAGAGATTTTTGCAATTCGTTCCAGTCACAGGCAGCAGAGAACTGGAAGGAAAGGCGGGTAAATGAGGTGTTAGCTTTAGGGATGATCAGTGAGATACACCTGCTGGAGCGCTTGCTACGGGTGGGTGTTGTCATCGTGAACAGTGAACTGAGATAAGGCGGAGCTTTACCTAGCATGGACTTGTAGATGACCTGGAGCCAGTGGGTCTGGCGACTAATATGTAGCGAGGACCAGCCGACTAGAGCATACAGGTCGCAGTGGTGGGTGGTATAAGGTGCTTTAGTAACAAAATGGATGGCACTGTGATAAAGTGCATCCAGTTTGCTGAGTAGAGTTTTGGAAGCTATTTTGTAGATGACATCGCCGAAGTCGAGGATCGGTAGGATAGTCAGTTTTACTAGGATAAGTTTGGCGGCGTGAGTGAAGGAGGCTTTGTTGCGGAAAAGAAAGCTGACTCTAGATTTGATTTTAGATTGGAGATGTTTGATATGAGTCTGAAAGGAGAGTTTACAGTCTAGCCAGACACCTAGGTACTTATAGATGTCCACATATTCTAGGTCGGAACCATCCAGGGTGGTGATGCTAGTCGGGCGTGCGGGTGCAGGCAGCAAACGGTTGAAAAGCATGCATTTGGTTTTACTAGCGTTTAACAGCAGTTGGAGGCCACGAAAGGAGTGTTGTATGGCATTGAAGCTCGTTTAGAGGTTATATAGCACAGTGTCCAAGGGAGGGCCAGAGGTATACAGAATGGTGTCGTCTGCGTAGAGGTGGATCAGGGAATCGGCCGCAGCAAGAGCAACATCATTGATATATACAGAGAAAAGAGTCGGCCCGAGAATTGAACCATGTGGCACCCCCACAGAGACTGCCAGAGGACCGGACAACATGTCCTCTGATTTGACACACTGAAGTCTGTCTGAAAAGTAGTTGGTGAACCAAGCAAGGCAGTCATTAGAAAAACCGAGGCTACTGAGTCTGCCGATAAGAATATGAAAGCTTTGGCCAGGTCGATGAAAACGGCTGCACAGTACTGTCTTTTATCGATGGTGGTTATGATATCATTTAGTACCTTGAGCGTGGCTGAGGTGCACCCGTGACCGGCTCGGAAACCAGATTGCACAGCGGAGAAGGTACGGTGGGATTCGAGATGGTCAGTGATCTGTTTGTTGAGTTGGCTTTCGAAGACCTTAGATAGGCAGGGCAGGATGGATTTAGGTCTATAACAGTTTGGGTCCAGGGTGTCTCCCCCTTTGAAGAGGGGTATGACCGCGGCAGCTTTCCAATCCTTGGGGATCTCAGACGATAGAGAGGTTGAACAGGTTGGCAATAGGGGCCGCGACAATGGCGGCGGATAGTTTCAGAAATAGAGGGTCCAGATTCTCAAGCCCAGCTGATTTGTATGGGTCCAGGTTTTGCAGCTCTTTCAGAACATCTGCCATCTGGATTTGGGTAAAGGAGAAGCTGGGGAGGCTTGGACGAGTAGCTGCGGGGGGGGGGGGGGGGGGGGGGCTGCTGGCCGAGGTTTGAGCAGCCAGGAGGAAGGCATGGCCAGCCGTTGAGAAATGCTTGTTGAGGTTTTTGATTATCATGGATTTATCGGTGGTGACCGTGTTACCTAGCCTCAGTGCAGTGGGCAGCTGGGAGGAGGTGCTCTTGTTCTCCATGGACTTTACAGTGTCCCAGAACTTTTTGGAGTTAGAGCTACAGGATGCAAATTTCTGCTTGAAAAAGCTGGCCTTTGCTTTCCTGACTGACTGAGTATATTGGTTCCTGACTTCCCTGAACAGTTGCATATTGCGGGGACTATTCGATGCTATTGCAGTCCGCCACAGGATGTTTTTGTGCTGGTCGAGGGCAGTCAGGTCTGGAGTGAACCAAGGGCTATATCTGTTCTTAGTTCTGAATTTTTTGAACGGAGCATGCTTATCTAAGATGGTGAGGAAGTTACTTTTAAAGAATGACCAGGCATCCTAAACTGACGGGATGAGGTCAATATCCTTCCAGGATACCTGGGCCAGGTCAATTAGAAAGGCCTGCTCGCAGAAGTGTTTTAGGGAGCGTTTGACAGTGATGAGGGGTGGTCGTTTGACCGCGGACCCGTAGCGGATACAGGCAATGAGGCAGTGTTGCTGAGATCCTGATTGAAGACAGTGGAGGTGTATTTGGAGGGCCAGTTGGTCAGGATAATGTCTATGAGGGTGCCCATGTTTACATATTTAGGGTTGTACCTGGTGGGTTCCTTGATAATTTGTGTGAGATTGAGGGCATCTATTTTAGATTGTAGGACTGCCGGGGTGTTAAGCATATCCCAGTAGGGGGTCGGTAGCAGGCGGCAACAGTGAGAGACTTATTTCTGGAGAGAGTAATTTTTAAAATTAGTAGTTCGAACTGTTTGGGTATGGACCTGGAAAGTATGACATTACTTTGCAGGCTATCTCTGCAGTAGACTGCAACTCCTCCCCCTTTGGCAGTTCTATCTTGACGGAATATGTTATAGTTGGGTATGGAAATCTCAGAATTTTTGGTGGCCTTCTTAAGCCAAGATTCAGACACGGCAAGGACATCAGGGTTGGCAGAGTGTGCTAAAGCAGTGAGTAAAACAAACTTAGGGAGGAGGCTTCTGATGTTGACATGCATGAAACCAAGGCTATTTCAATCACAGAAGTCAACAAATGAGGGTGCCTGGGGACATGCAGGGCCTGGGTTTACCTCCACATCACCCGCGGAACAGAGGAGGAGTAGGATGAGGGTGCGGCTAAAGGCCATCAAAACTGGTCGCCTAGAGTGTTGGGGACAAAGAATAAAAGGAGAAGATTTCTGGGCGTGGTAGAATATATTCAGGGCATAATGCGTAGACAGGGGTATGGTGGGGTGTGGGTACAGCAGAGGTAAGCCCAGGCACTGGCTGATGATAAGAGAGGTTGTATTTCTGGACATGCTGGTTGTAATGGGTGAGGTCACTGCATGTGTGGGAGGTGGGACAAAGGAGGTATCAGAGGTATGAAGAGTGGAACTAGGGGCTCCATTGTAAACTAAAACAATGATAACAAGCCTGAACAACAGTCTACAAGGCATATTGACATTTGAGAGAGACATACAGCGAGGCATAAAGTAATTGCAGGTGTTGATTGGGAGAGCTAGCTAAAACAACAGGTGAGACAACAACAGCTAATCAGCTAACACAACAACAGCAGGTAAAATGGCGATAACTAGGCAGAGAGGGTCGAATTAACTACACACAGAGCCTGAGTTCACGGCTGGGGCCGACAAATAAAAAATAAATAAACAGAATGGAGTACCGTGATTAATGGACAGTCCAGCAGGCATCAGCTATGTAGCCAAGTGATCATAGAGTCCAGGGGGCAGCAGTAGATGGAACAGGGAAGCCGCCACTACGCTAGCACGCGGGCGACACGTCGTTTAAAGTTAGTAGCCCGGGGCTAGTAGGAGCGTCTGCTCCGACGGAGGCCGGTTGAAGGCACAGCGGATGGAGTATTCGTCGGCAGACCAATCGTGGTGGTGCAGTGGGGCGCCGTGTCGACAGAGAATCCAAGCCAGATGGCGAAAGAGGTATTGTAGAGTTTAGTTTGCTAGCCGGGAGATGCGCCTGGCTCATGGCTAACTGGTGCTAGCTTCCTTGGCAGTGGAGTTAGCCACTATAGCCAATCGGTAGCAGCGGTGATCCGGTGCCAAGGTCCAGAGTTTACAGCAAGGATCCGGTGGTGTATTGGGCTCTAGCCGTGTATGAGTGGGGTTCGGGTGAACAGCTGAGTAGGCCGGGAGGTGGGCCTCAGGGATAGCTTCGGTACTGGGTGCCATGGTGAGTGCAAGCTAGCTGTGAGCTAGCAAGGTGCAAGTTAGCTGTGAAGATCAGAAGTAGTGGTCCAGGGATTACGGCAGGAATCCGGCGTTGTTGTGGAGAGACAGTCCGATACTGGTAGACTGGCGAGGCTAAAAACAGGGCTGGTATCTGTGCAGAAGGTAAAAGCCACTAGCAGTGGCTAACAATGACTAAATAGCTTGTAGCTAATTAGCTGGTTAGCTTCTAGAAGTTCTTGAATGTGTTCTAAAATTTTAAATAATAGCGATTCCGTATCACATCAGGTGAGGCAGGTTACCGGAAGGTATAATCAAATTAAAAATTGAAAATAAAATTGAAATATATATACAAAAAATACATGAGAGGACAAACAAACACGTCTTCACTGCTACGCCACCTTGGTTAATGGGTTAATTGGTTTGGTTAATTATCAGCAAACATCACTCCTGTGTTCCAATGTCACATTGTGTTAGCTAATCCAAGTTTAGCATTTTAAAAGGCTAATTGATCATTAGAAAACCCTTTTGCAATTATGTTAGCACAGCTAAAAACTGTTGTTCCTATTAAAGAAGTAATAAAGCTGGCCTTCTTTAGACTAGTTGAGTATCTGGAGCATCAGCACTTGTGGGTTCGAATACAGGCTCAAAATGGCCAGAAGCAAAGACCTTTCATCTGAAACTCGTCAGACTATTCTTGTTCTGATAAATGAAGGCTATTCCATGCGAGAAATTGCCAAGAAACTGAAGATCTTGTACAATGCTGTGTACTACTCCCTTCATAGAACAGGGCAAGCTGGCTCTAACCAGAATAGAAAGAGGAGTGGGAGGCCCTGGTGCACAACTGAGCAAGAGGACAAGTATATTAGTGTCTAGTTTGAGAAACAGACGCTTCACAAGTCCTCAACTGGAAGCTTCATTAAATAGTACCTAAAAACACCAGTCTCAACGTCAATAATGAAGAGGCAACTCCAGGATGCTGGCATTGTAGGCAGTGTTGCAAAGAAAAAGCCATATCTCAGACGGGCCAATGAAAATAAAATATTAAGATGGGCAAAAGAACACTGATACTGGACAGAATGCCAGCATCCCGGAGTTGCCTCTTTACTGTGGACGTTGAGACTGGTGTTTTGTGGGTACTTAGACCAGTGGAAATGTGTCCTTTGGTCTGGAGTCCAAATTGGAGATTTTTGGCTCCAACCGCCGTGTCTTTGTGAGACGGGATGTGGGTGATCTCCGGATGTGTATTTCCCCCCATACAGCATGGAGGAGGAGGTGTTATGGTGTGGGGGTTCTTTGCTGGTGACAATGTCTGTTTAGAATTCAAGGCACACTTAACCAGCATTGCTACCACAGCATTCTGCAGCAATACGCCATCCCATCTGGTTTGGGCTTAGTTAGACTATTATTTGTTTTTCAACAGCACAATGACCCAACACACCTCCAGGCTGTGTAAGGGCTATTTTACCAAGAAGGAGAGTGATGGAGTGCTGCATCAGATGACCTGGCCTCCACAATCTCCCGACCTCAACCTAATTGAGATGGTTTAGAATGAGTCAGACCGCAGAGTGAAGGAAAGCAGCCAACAAGTGCTTAGCATATGTGGGAAGTCCTTCAAGACTATTGGAAAAGCATTCCAGGTGAAGCTGGTTGAGATAATGCTAAGAGTGTGCAAAGCTGTCAAGGTGAAGGATGGCTACTTTGAAGAATCTCAAATATATTTGTTTAACACTTTTTTGGTTACTACATGATTCCATATGAATTATTTAATAGTTTTGATGTCTTCACTATTACTCCATAATGTAGAAAATAGTCAAATAAAGAAAAACCCTTGAATGAGTAGGTGTTCTAAAACTTTTGACCGGTAGAGTATATATGTTATAATTTTCAATAATGGACGTGAGAGACTATAATATCACCAGGAAATTAGCTCAAAGTGATTTTAAGTTAGTGAATCTGTTCCAAAGTATTCCCAATAATAAATAGAAAGGCATATGTGATCATATCCAAATGTAATCAAGGTTTGAAATAATTCTGTTTTTGTCAAATACTATATGTGTTCGGGATTCTTGCAGTCAATTTGCAATGTTCAAATGATTTATAACCCCGACCATCCGCTCAAGGAAAATCGGCCCACGGCTGAATGTAATTGGGGACCCCTGGTGTCGATGGTGGCAGGTTGGTTGAATGAATGTCATCGTAATCCAACAGCAGTGGTCAGTTGTAAAGGGTTTGCAATCAGCAGCACTTCAGAATAAGTAGGAGAATCAGCCCTAGAATTCCCTAATTCTGCCCAGCAGGTTTATTTATCCCCCCTATTCAATCAGGCGCAACCCAACAGGACAAAATAGCTTATTATCAAGAAGATGTCAAATCCACCAGGGGACTCTGCATTCCCCTTCACTTTCTGTGCCTGATGTAATTATGCATCAGAGGAGAAACCCTTTCCCTGACAGACTACTGTGACACAGTTTCAAAGAGGAATGCAGCTGTCATTCACTGACTACCTCTCATATGACCAGAGTCCACTGAATCCCCACCCATAAAATAAAATTCTCTCAGACTTTCCTCTTCCTTGTCTCTGCTTGTTTTATCCTCCTCTCCTTCCCTCCTTGTTTCATCCCCTTCTCCTCATGATAGCAGTGGTGGAGCCTCGGCCCTGGTTAGTACCCTTGTGATTTTAATCATAGGCAGTTCGCCGCGTTGTGATTGGCTCAGAGACGATGACTCACTCTCTAACAGGCTGGAGAAATGATGAGAAGAGGAGGGGAGGGGGGTAGAGGTGGGAGTAGCTTTCTATCAGCCTATCTCTCAGTGAGAGCCTGCTTGCCTAACTCTCATTAGCGCTCACAGAAAGTTCATAACACACATGCCATGCATGTGAAGGAAGCCAACACAACCTGAATGTGCTGATTTGTTGTAGTATTCTTCTCCCTTTACCTCTGAGCAGCCTTGGGGAGAGACACCACGCCTGGAGGAGAAATAAAGAGAGAAAGAGAGAGAATAACAGAGTGAGGGAGGGGGACTTGAGCTGGTGACAGAGCTTGCAGGCTCCAGTCGTGCCTCTCATCTGTCTACTGCTGCTGCTGCGTTGCAGTCAGAGTCAGAGCCAGGGGCTGAGCTGAGCTGGTGTTTTTCTCAGTGATCTACAGACAGACAGAGCAGTGAGCTGTAAGCTGTGAACAGTACTGTACCTCTGCCACACCACTGCCATGACAACACTGTGAGTGAAAAGAGAGAGTTCCTCCTGTCCACCACCTCTCTAAAGCTACAGCTGCGGAACCCTGCAGCCACAGACAGATAATTACAGAGGTGAGTCTGTCTGCTGCTTTTCTTTAAGTCTGTAGTCAGAGAGAGAAGGCGAGAGAGATTTAAATTTGCAGTAGTGAACTGTTTTGGCAATAAAACATATGTATCCACTGAATTGAGGGAGAGAACGAAAGAAAGAGGGAAATAATTGTATGGTGTGTTTTGGTTCACAGCTTAATGTGCTCGTAAAACTTCATGAATTGATCTTTGGTATTGTTTTCATTCGTCTTGGGTGAGAGAATGTGACGTCTTAGTTTCTTGGTGTGTTAGATGACTCAGAAAGATGTAACACTGAAGTGTTTATAATAAGACTGAACAGGTTTAATGTTGATGATATTACCAAAGCAAAGTGTGGAAAGTTTTATGAGTCTGATACCATTTTTAGGGTGTATCCATTATGAACTGCCACAGACAATGGGTGTGTGTGTGGATGCTATGTTTATGTTTATGTTTGTGTGTGTGTCTCTCTGTTTGTGTATCCTGTTTACTTTTTGAATGGCAAGTTATGTATCGAGCTATATCCCTCTTACAACCTGTGTGTGTGTGTGTGTGTGTGTGTGTGTGTGTGTGTGTGTGTGTGTGTGTGTGTGTGTGTGTGTGTGCGTGTGCGTGTGTGTGTGTGCATGTGCCCTTGTGTGTGCTCGTGCCTGTGCCTATGTTTGTGCGTTCCAGTGAGAGAGAAAGAAAGAGGCAGTGAGAAAGAGCGAGAGAGAGAGTGGGTGGATGAACACAGCAGCAGCAACATTACTGTTATCTGACTTAGCTCAGGAGTAATGAAACATGAAGACACAAGTGTATTTTCAGCTGTTCTGATTTAAACCACCGACCAGCTGACAGAATGCAAATATCCACATAGCTAGGCTACTGTACCTTACAGCTGTCCAGCCAGCCTGTCAATTGTATAACTCTATCTGTATAGCTGTCCCTCTGGTTCTCAGGGTGACTGTGGGTCTAGATCATCTCCTCTGTACTGTATGAAGGCTGATCCATCCCTATGGACTGAGCTGTGTGGGCAGGGGTGGAGCATGGAGAGCTGTACTGCAGTAATCTTGCCCGTGACACAGTTGATAACTGCCTCCTATTTCCGCTTTCTAAGCCATATAAATGGCTTTCTAAGCCAGCATGGGGAAAGGGTTCAGTGGTGATGTCTAATGTGTTAGTACTAACCACTTGTAGATGCTTCTGGCGGGTTTCTGCTGCAGATTTTTCTGTTAGGTACTGTCTATTGCTATTGGTAGGCTCTGACTGTTTTGGAGTTTGTTTTTAATAGACCATCAATTCAGTGTGAAATTCCTCCATTTTAGTGTGTTAAGACATCGATTGAGGCCATTTCTGTTTCTTACGTCAGTTACTGTAGAAGCATAGAGGAATAGACTGAGAGGAAATGGTGGAGAATGTTGTTTGCTTCATTCATGTAGAACAAGGACAACTGCAGATTTCAGAGAAAAGGCAGCTTCTGGATAATACGCTGGGAATGCCACAGCCTCTGCCACAGCCTCTGCCAAGCCTCTGCCACTCCTGTCTGTCTATCTGAGAGATGTTGAGAGATGCAGAGAGATGCGTAAGCTCCCTACTGACCCTTTCACATCCCTTTATCCCCCCTCCTTCCACCCCTCCATCTCTCTCCCACTGTAATTGAAGTGTCGTCTCTCCACTTTCACAGAATCGACCCCCCCCCCCCCCTCTTCCGACCCCCTCCGCTTCTCCCCCCAGCTCTGTCGCCACAGAAACGGCTGATTCTGGAAGGGTGGTGGGTGGAAAAAGACACAGAGATCCTGAATGCTCTGCCTCCTGCAGCATTGTACTGTAGTTATCTGCATCTGTAGTGCCTATTGGCCGTGGCTCGGATGGGTTAGTGAATGGTGCTGGCAACACCACAGTTGTGGGTTCAATTCCTGCTTGGGTCATTGTTGGTTATTGAATCTGTGTGCTCACTGTTCTGTGCTTTGAATGAAAGGGGCTGCTCAATGACCATGTTGTGGCTAATGTAACGCTGGAGGGTTACACACCTGACAGAGGATACTTTGTGTGTGTGTTCTCAGAGGTATCACTGAGCTGATTAATAATGTAATGTAGCATGACAAGACAGTTATTAATGGCTGTGGCTCGACCTTGCACTCCTGCAGTCGATTGTATGCCTAGTGAATGATGGAGAGATATGGATCGAGTTACAGGAGAGACCACAAACCAGATGTTGAGAAGCCATGCCATGCTAATGTGTTCATGATGTGATGTAATGGAACATGCTTGCCCCCTCAGATTGTAAAGGACCACACATGAACACCATGCCAATAAACACTGTAAGAGGCAGGTCTCTGGTAGGACCTACAGCACAGGCATGTCAATCAAACAGAATAATTTCACACATTTTTCTGAGTGTTCTGTGTTTGTTTTCTTCTTGTCAAGTTTTCCATTCCTACAGTACAATATACAAAAATATTATTAATTCTATGCAACCTTCACTGTGTGTTTTTGCCATATACAGTTGAAGTCGGAAGTTAACATACACTTAGGTTGGAGTCATTAAAACTCGTTTTTCAACCACTCCACAGTTGGTTAGGACATCTACTTGTGCATGACACAAGTAATTTTTCCAACAATTGTTTACAGACAGATTATTTCACTTATAGTTCACTGTATTACAATTCCAGTGGATCAGAAGTTTACATACACTAAGTTGACTGTGCCTTTAAACAGCATGGAAAATTCCAGAAAATGATGTCATGGCTTTAGAAGCATCTGATAGGCTAATTGACATCATTTGAGTCTATTGGAGGTGTACCTATGGATGTATTTCAAGGCCTACCTTCAAATTCAGTTCCTCTTTGCTTGACATCATGGGAAAATCAAAAGAAATCAGCCAAGACCTCAGAAAAAAAATTGTGTACTTCCACATGCCTGGTTCATCCTTGGGAGCAATTTCCAAACGCCTGAATGTCCCACGTTCATCTGTACAAACAACAGTACGCAAGTATAAACACCATGGGACCACGAAGCCATCATACTGCTCAAGAAGGAGGCGCATTCTGTCTCCTAGAGATGAACGTACTTTGGTGCTATGTGGATATATTCAAGCAACATCTCAAGACATCAGTCAGAAAGTTAAAGCTTGGTCGCAAATGGGTCTTCCATATAGATATTGATCCCAAGCATACTTCCAAAGTTGTGGCAAAATGGCTTAAGGACAACAAAGTCAAGATATTGGAGTGGCCATCACAACGCCCTGACCTCAATCTCATAGAACATTTGTGGGCAGAACTGAAAAAGCGCGTGCGAGCAAAGAGGCTTACAAACCTGATTCAGTTACACCAGCTCTGCCAGGAGGAATTGGCCAAAATTCACCCAACTTATTATGGGAAGCTTGTGGAAGGCTACCCAAACATTTTGACTCAAGTGAAACAATTTAAAGGCATTTCTACCAAATACTAATTAAGTGTATGTAAACTTTTGACCCACTGGGATTGTGATGAAAGAAATAAAAGCTGGTATAAGTCATTCTCTCTACTAATATTCTGACATTTCACTTTCTTAAAATAAAGTGGTGATCCTAACTGACCTAAGACATGGACTTTTTACTAGGATTAAATGTCAGGAATTGTGAAAAACTGAGTTTAAATGTACTTGGCTAAAGTATATGTAAACTTCTGAATTCAACTGTAGGTCCTTCAGATGTTTTTTAAAATCATTTTATTTCACAAGTCAGTTAAGAACAAATTCTTACCTAAGACAACAACTCATCATGGTAGCAACACAACATGACAAAAACATGGTAGTAGCACAAAACATTATTGGGCACAGACAACAACACAAAGAGCAAGAAGGTAGAGACAACAATACATCACGCAAAGCATCCAACTGTCCAGTTTGAGTACACTCAGAAAATAGGTGCTATCTAGAACCTAAAATTGTTATTTGGCTGTCTCCATAAGATAACTAATTGAAGAACCATTTTTGGTTCCAGGAACAACCTTATTGGGTTCCATGTAGAACCCTTCCCCCATAGGGTTCTACATGGAACCCAAAAGAGTTCTATCTGGTTCTCCTATTGGGAAGCCGAAGAACCCTTTTGGAACCATTTTTTCTAAGAACGTTTGAAATATATTGTGATATTGATTAATCACAATTTAAAAATGAACATCCATCAAACTCCAGGTGCAGGGTCCATGGAATAACAAGGATGCCAGCACACTGTCTCATACAGAACTAATATCTATGTGAGAGTGGGTATTCATCTTTTTATGAAGATGAATCACAGGGCATTAAAATCCACTCAGTTATCAGGCCTATGGTCCATGTCACACTGCTGCTAGTGTTGACAGTGACTCATCCCTATGGCTATAGGTCAGTATAAACCCTTTTTAAACTAACGTCACGAAAAAGGTCTCTGGAACAAGTTTGGGGCCCCATGGAAACCTCTGCTCACTGAAAGCTGTCACTGTCATAGAACCACAACACAGTTAGTCCCACACAGGACCCCATGAGACCGCCCTTAGTGAATGTCTGATTAAATTAGGACGCGAATTATGCTTAGGCAGGAAGTACTGTGGGAGATCCAGGTTCATCTAGGTTGTTTTTCTCCCTGGAAATTATATTTTGGATCTCCTCCTGCTGTGTGATGTATTACGTCATTGATCCCCCAATGTGTAATTTCCTTTTATATTCGTCCAGAAATATTATTAGTATACACTATGGGGACAGGAGTCTTTCTATTCAATAAGACTTCAGTATGAAAGGTTCAAAGCTTCGAGTCCTACTTTACATTACTTGGGTAAAAACATGTCTAATGGCTAAAGAAAACTAGTACAATGCATGTGTATGTTCTTACATATAGGCTGACACTCTTGCATGGGCATTTCCAGTTGCTATGGTGTAATGCCTACCCAAAGTTTAGTTGGGGCTATTCAATTCTATTTCTGTGATTCCGATAACAATAGGAATCGAAGAATAGAGAGGATGTGGGCTGCAGTGGTGCAGTCATTACCGTCAGCTGTGTGACGCAGAACCCGCCCCAGACTCCAGACTCACAGCATACTGCAGACACATCAAAAGTTACAGTCACAGCACTGAGCAGAGTCATCTGAGAGAATCGCTCAACACAGGTGGAGGAGGAAAACACAGGTGCCACTGCTTCATAATCCCTTTAAGGTGTTACGATAAGAAGAATATCCCATGATGAAGATGAGGATAGAATAAGAGGACATTGCTCCTGCGTAATGTTTTCCTCACATTCTCACTTTCTAAATTCTCTCTCTATTCATGTCATTAGAACAGCAGTGGAAGCAGATGTCTCTTACGACTATGCTGTTACCCCCATTGGAAGCCTTAGAGTGCAGAGCCATGTCCATGGTCTGAGGACACTTGCCCCTCCAGTGTAGCTGAGGGGATATGTGTGGAATTGTGGGCCTCAGGTGGAAATCAGCTGCTCTTTCCTTAAAGTACAACCCTTTTGAGCTCATTTGTTCAGTTATAGAAAGTGGGTGTGTGCAAGCATGTGTGTGTATGTGCCCTTCAGCTCATTCAGTGTGTTATGTGACTTCTGGTACACGCTCCTGCCGAGTAGTCAGCTGACTGTAGTGGCAGCTCCCTGTTGTGCACTAGCACGTCCTGTACCCATGGATACACTACATCCCCCAAGAGAGGAGAAGAGAGAGAGAGAGAGATGGGAGACAGTAGGAGGATGTCACAGTAGCACCTTCCTGAACAATCCCAACAGTCTTGATGTTCAGGTAAGACCCGATAGGACCTCATCTCTCTCTGTCTGCCCAGTTGGCTAGGGTTAGGGTTAGGGTGACACTGTCATTGTGGGGGGAAGCAAGTCTGACCAACCCAAACTGTAGCAGGCAAAATTGAAGATTTTCAGGGATGAGAACAAGTACGAAGAGAGAGTGTTTATGAAGAGGAAATGAGAGCAAGAGAGAGAGAGGGAGAGATTGATAAAGAGAGAACGAGTGGGAGGGAGTCAGTGTTTCCAAGGTACCCCACTGGTGATTAATGAGGGTGTGATAGAGGTTATTCTTGTTCCTCACCCCCCCCATCCTTCCATCCCTCTCCCTTTACTTTCTCCCTTAGTTTTCTCCTCCCTCTCTCTGCCAAAACAGCCCAGGCCTGGCAGAGGCGTTCCTCAAACAGGGTAATGCAGTGTGGAAGACTGATCCATCCTGACTGGGTAATTGATTGAAGTGAAACGAAGAGGGGGAGGACATTAGCTGCGACACTCTACACTCATGTAGAGGGATGCATCCCTCACTTAGCTGATCAGATTAATGATTATGGAGTGGGCTTCGGTTATTGACTTTGCATTCTCAACTATCCCCAGCTGGCATGTAGATTGATTTGCTCAATAAGTTTGGACCTTTCATTTTAATTGAATTGTTCTAATGATAAATTGGGCAGTTTTAAAATATTTGGTCTGAAGAATATTAATATGGCTGAGTTGTCGTGGGGTTTAAACTGTGTGATCTGTGGAAAGAACTACTGCTGCAAATCTTAACTTTACCGAATGGACTGGGGTCACTCTACCTTTAGTGGTTCAGTTAAGGTTTGGACCTGGGTAGTTCTTTATAGATGGCCCTTGTACTCTAGATCAGTGGTTCCCAACCTTTTCCAGTCTGGGGACCACCGAATCACTGTCAAAAGCTTTTGAGAACCAAAAAAATAAAATACCTTGCCGGTCAAATTTGTTACATATTAAATGCCTATTATTATTTTTAAACATTTGCATTGTGAAAAGTAATGTAAAATTCCTTAAAATAAATCATTCAAAACAATTGATTGATAAATTGCAGTACGCAGACCGTAGTTTGAAAACCCCTGCTGTAGATGATGCCCTATAAATTGCACCTTGAGGAGATAAAAAAAAATGTTGTATTATAGTATATGGATTACTAGTGGAGACCTGATCCAGACAGAGACATCATCTGAGCTCATTTTAAACCCATCTGTAGCCATGTGAGCCCGACTCTAACAGTGCATTCGGAAAGTATTCAGACCCCTTGACTTTTTTCACTTTCTGTTACGTTACAGCCTTATTCTAAAATTGATTAAATAGTTTATTTTTCCCCTTATCAATCTAAGCACAATACCCTATAATGACAAAGCAAAAACAGGTTTGATTTTGTATAATAAAAAATGAAAAAATATCCATTTACATAAGTTTTCAGACCGTTTACTCAGTACTTTGTTGAAGCAACTTTGGCAGCGATTACAGCCTCAAGTCTTCTTGGGTATGACGCCACAAGCTAGGCACAGCGGTATTTGCAGAGTTTCTCCCGTTTTTCTTTGCAGATCCTCTCAAACTATGTCAGGTTGGATGGGGAGTGTTGTTGCACAGCTATTTTCAGGTCTCTCCAGAGGTGTTCGATCAGGTTCAAGTCCGGGCTCTGGTTGGGCCACTCAAGGACATTCAGAGACTTGTCCCGAAGCCACTCCTGCGTTGTCTTGTCTGTGTGCTTAGGGTCGTTGTCTTGTTGGTATGTGAACCTTTGCCCCAGTCTGAGGTCCTGAGCGCTCTGGAGCAGGTTTTCTTCAAGGATCTCTCTGTACTTTGCTCTGTTAATCTTTCCCTCAATCCTGACTGGTCTCCCAGTCCCTGCCAGTGGAAAAACATCCCAACAGCATGACACTACCATCACCATGCTTGACCGTAAGAATGGTGCCATGTTTCCTCCAGATGAGACGCTTGGCATACAAGACAAAGAGTTCAATCTTGGTTTCATCAGACTAGATCATCTTGTTTCTCATGGTCTGAGAGTCCTTTAGGTGCCTTTTAGCAAACTCCAAGCGGGCTGTCATGTGCCTTTTACTGAGGAGTGGTTTCCATCTGGCCACTCTACCATAAAGGCCTGATTGATGGAGTGTTGCAGGTGCTCCCATCTCAACAGATGAACTCTGTAGCTCTGTCAGAGTGACCATTGGGTTCTTGGTCACCTCCCTGACCAAGGCCCTTCTCAGTTTGGCTTGGTGAACAGCTCTAGGAAGAGTCTTGGTGGTTCCAAAGTTCTTCCATTTAAGAATGTTGGAGGCCACTGTGTTCTTGGGGACCTTCATTGCTGCAGACATTTTTTGGTAACCTTCCTGTGCCTCGACACAATCCTGTCTCGGAGCTCTATGGACAATTCATTTGACCTCGTGGCTTGGTTTTTGCTCTGACATGCACTGTCAACTGTGACCTTATATAGACAGGTGTGTGCCTTTCCAAATAATGTCCAATCAATTGAATTGACCACAGGTGGACTCCAATCAAGTTGTAGAAATATCTCAAGGATGATCAATGGAAACAGGATTTGCCTGAGCTAAATTTTGAGTCTCATAGCAAAGGGTCTGAATTCTTATTTAAATAAGGTATTTCTGTTTTTTGTGGGAAAAGGGAAGGGGTCTGAATACTTTCCGAATGCACTGTAATTTTGAAGCAGAGTGACGTTTGGGGGGGAAGACAAATTTCTTTTGTCTGGGGCGAAATGTTGAATGCTGTGTCTTCAACGAGTTGTCATGAAAATCCCGCAGGCTTTGGTGGAGTGTCTGAGATGGCTGCCTCTGCCTTCAGCTCCCTGCTGTCTGCTGATGACTAATTCCCTCTCCACACACACTCGATATTAAAACGCTTAAATTGGCTTCAGCAAGCCCATTATTAACACACTCATTAGTACTGATTGAATGCTCAAGAGCCATCGTACCATCGTTTTACCACGCCTGCTCCAACATCCTCCTCGTCTATCTGTCTAGCAGATTCGTAATCTTCACACAGAGGTTCTGAGTCATTTTGGTCCTTCTGAGGTGCCATTGAGCTTAGTTTCAGGGTGTCTCGGTGCTAACCTCATAGCTCTGGCCAATTAGTCCCATCTGGACCTGCTCTTCCTGCCATCTGGTCCTCTTTTCGCTCTAAATGGCCAATCACCTCGTGAGTTCTGGTTTCAAAATGGCTCCGGTGTAACATTCCTGGCTAGAGGGAGGTGTGATGAAGGATGAATGAAAGGGCAACATAGAGCTTTACAGGGTAGATATAGTTATGGCTTTTCAATTGATGAAGTCCCTTTCACTTTATGCTACTACACACAATATGATTTTCCAATCTGTCACAGTATAAAGTGCTAACCATTTTAGGAGGGAGATTACTTAGAGAACGATACAGACTTCATGTTACCATTTGACATTTACATTTTAGTCCTTTAGCAGACGCTCTTATCCAGAGCATGCATACAAACCACAACATTTCATTTCATTTTTTTGGAACACTTCACGTATAGTTTCATGTTATCACATGTTGCTTTGCATGTTGTCACATATTGTCACATTAACTTCAATTAAGATCACATGTGATTACATGAAAACATGTGTTTTTGGAACACTTCACATGTGAAATTCATGTGGTTTTTCCATAAGCCTGATTCCTCAAATCAAAAGTTGCCTACCGCCAAACTCAGTTTGGAAAGGGAGACAGAAGAAGGGGTAAACCAAGCTAAGGTGGATATCATGTCGGTGTATGCCAGAGAGGATGGTGATAAAGGTGATTGGTGATGATGTGTGTGTGTGTAGGCCTACCTAACCAGGGGTACTGAGAGGAAATGCAGATCGTGATTCTGCTGCTGGTGCTGTACTGGTGGTGACGATGGTGATGGTTGTGATGTTGGTTTGGCCTCTACTGTCAATCAATCAATCACATGTATTTTATAAAGCCCTTTTTACATCAGCAGTTGTCACAAAGTGCTTACACAGATACCCAGCCTGACTGCTCTATGCAGATGAGTGTGAGGAGAGCAGCCTGTATGAGAACTATCTGTGTGGCTGCCATGGCCGAGGCCTGGGGGTCTCTCCACTGAGGGACAGAACTGAGACTACTGCATTACTATTGTCTCTCTGAAATACCATAACCCTATTCAACACCCATAGATTCAAACAGACATAGGCACACACATGGACAATAAAACAGACAAGCATGTATGCATGGCAGTGGAGGCTGCTGAGGGAAAACGGCTCATAATAATGGCTGGAACAGAGCGATTGGAATGGAATCAAACACTGTGTTTGATGTATTTAATACCATTCCACCTATTCCACTCCAGCCATTACCATGAGCAAGTCCTCCCCAATTAAGGTGCCACCAACCTCCTGTGATGCACGCACACACACACACACACACACACACACACACACTAGCCGAACTCATAAGGCTGGCCTCGGTGTCATAGTCTAACATTAATATTTACAACTGTGAATACTGAATGGAGTCAAGTGGATGGTGTACTGATTGTCAAAATGGAAGGGGATTTTTCTGCTCTGCAATGATTGACTGTGACATCCATGTAAATCACCACGGCTGTATGAAACTGACTACACTGTTAAGAGGCTGATTTACATAGAAAATTCTTACACACTCCCCAAATCCCAAATCTAAATTCTTCTTCTCCAGATGGCAGATCTGCATTTTAAATCCTTAGTTTTCTTGAGTTCTCTGTTTGGAATTCCTTTAGAGGCTAGATCCAGTCGACCAGAAAGATGTGGGTTTCTGCTAATGATTTCTCTTATCACCTAAATGGGTTTGATGAGATGAGGGAGCGCAGTGCAGCGAAGCTGCTAGCTATTACAACTTCTCTGTAAAAACCGCAAGCATGCACACACACACACACACACACACACACACACACTCACAGACACTCACACTCCAAAACAACAGAGCTGCTATGGTGCTGTACCACCTGCCTCTTATTAACCCCCTCATCAAGCATAATAATATCACTGCTAATCCAATTGTCTCAGCCCACAACCTTCCTACAGCATTCCTACAGCCTTACACAGCATTCCTACAGTCTTACCACAGCTTTCCTACAGCATTCCTACAGCATTCCTACAGTGTTCCTACAGGCTTCTTACAGGCTTCCTGCAGCCTTCACACTGCATTCATACAGCATTCATACAGTGTTCCCACAGCAGGAATGGGCTTGATTGGGTTTTCCCCTCTTACCCCGCATTCGGGAAGTCAAATGAAAAGTAAAGCACTCCTGGCTTACACATTCATTTATTTATCTCTTGCTATTTCGCCATGTTTCTTGATTTTTCTTTCTCCCTATTGCATCTCTCTCCCTCTCTATCTTCTGTGAGTGCAGAGGAAGTGGAGGTCAGAACGTGGTGAGCAGAACCCGGCTGGGTGTCTGGATCTGATTAGAAAAAGCACTTTCTGTGTGACTGTGTCTCCTGCTTACTTCATGGGAGGCTCTCTAACCGTTAATCAAACAGGGGGAACTACTGAAAGAGGCATCAAATCGCTCTCTCTTCCCTACTAGTTCTTGATTCGTATTTATTTTATTTTTCTCTCCCTCCCCACTAGCATCCCAAACCTCCCTTTCCTAAGTCTTCCTGGTTGTTTTGATCCACTGGCATAGGGCTGCTGTTTTGATTAGTTGATGAGGTGTGGTCAACCCGGTCATAGAGGGAATTGTAATGTGAGGAGTGCTGGGAGTTATTTTACCCCTGTAGTCCTCACTGCGACTGTCAGGTAAATTCATTTGAGGCTGTGGCTAATGATTTCCCCCCCAGCCCTGTAAGTGTGTGTGTGTGTGTGTGTGTGTGTGTGTGTGTGTGTGTGTGTTCACACAGTGTTAACTCATGCACCTCGTAGACTACTTACAAGCTCTGCTATAATGAAACTCCTTAATATGACATATACTGAGCTCATATGGTATATAGGCTTTTCCTAGTTGTTGTAAAACTACATTCATTGTTAAAAGACCAGAGACTCCTTATTAAGAAGCCAATCAGAGGTTATTGAACCTTAATCTCCGAAAGAGTGTGACTGAAGCACTATTGGACACTTTTAAACAATGTCCTCAAACAGTTGGTTGACTTGGTCATGCCTTTAATTGCTAAGGAAACAGGATTAAGCATGTACAATCACCAATGGTCTGTCCTTAGAATTACCAGATCCTGCTAGTACCACATTTGTCCTAGGTTATCTTGCAAGGGAATAGAAGGTTCAAGTATTCATCCCCTTTGGCGTTTTTCCTATTTTGTTGCATTACAACCTGTAATTTAAATGGATTTTTATCGGATTTCATGTAATGAACACACACAAAATAGTCCAAATTGGTAAAGTGAAATGAAAAAAAAATGTTGATTTAAAAAAATAAAAAATACAATAAAAATGAAAGTGGTGCGTGCATATGTTTTCACCCCCTTTGTTATGAAGCCCCTAAATAAGATCTCGTGCAACCAATTACCGTCACATAATTAGTTAAATAAAGTCCACCTGTGTTCAAACTAAGTGTCACATGATCTCAGTAAATATTCACCTGTTCTGAAAGGCCCCAGAGTCTGCAACCTCTAAGCAAGGGGCACCACCAAGCAAGCGGCACCATGAAGACCAAGAAGCTCTCCAAACAGGTCAGGGACAAAGTTGTGGAGAAGTACAGATCAGGGTTGAGTCATAATCTTTGAACATCCCACAGAGCACTGTTAAATCACTTTAAGCCGTACACTCCACAGAGCTGGGCTTTACGGAAGAGTGGCCAGAAAAAAAGCCATTGTTAAAGAAAGAAATAAGCATTCACATTTGGTGTTTGCCAAAAGGCATGTGAGAGACTCCCCAAACATATGGAAGAAGGTACTCTGGTCAGTTGAGACTAAAATTGTCCATCAAGGAAAACGCTATGTCTGGCGCAAACCAAACACCGCCCATCATCCCGAGAACAACATCCCACAGTGAAGCATGGTGGTGGCAGCATCATGCTTTGGGTATGTTTTTTCATCTGCAGGGACTGGGAAACTGGTCAGAATTGAAGGAATGATGGATGACGCTAAATACAGGGACATCTTAGAGGGAAGCCTGTTTCCGTCTTCCAGAGATTTAAGACTTGGACAGAGGTTCACCTTCCAGCAGGACAATGACCCTAAGCATACTGCTAAAGCAACACTTGAGTGGCTTAAGGGGAAACATTTAAATGTCTTGGAATGGCCTAGTCAAATCCCAGACCTCAATCCAATTGAGAATCTGTAGTATGACTTAAAGATTGCTGTACACCAGCGGAACCCATCCAACTTGGAAAAATGCCAAAGGGGGTGAATACTTTCGCAAGCCACTGTAAACACTTTAGTCTGAGACTGACATCATTGAAGTAATTTGTGGTAACAAGGGGCACGAGGAGCGTTGTACAAAACAAGGTCATCAAAGATTGGATCGTCTCTAACCAATCAGAGTATCAAAGCCAATGACACATTTTCAAACCTCTGTTTTACTCATGTGTGTTCTGGCTCTGGACCAACCCATTGGTTTCTGGACCAATCAGGTGGCCTCTAATGTGATCGCATTTGGTGAAGGGTTGGGGAGGTATTCAGATCCAGACTCATTGCGGAGAAGAAACTAACGTCCGTGGGCGTGGCGTAGCGTTTGGCCCTAAACAAGGAGTCTGGGTCGTTCCATCAATTCGGTTTTCTGAGAGGTAAACGTATTTCTTTCTTATGGATTTCACCAAATGTTATTATTTTATTAATTCTGTCATAAAGAGTTTATGTTCAACTTCATGAGAAAAAAACTTGAGGTTAAATTAAAAAGAATGTCTACAGTAAGTGCCTATTAAGTACCAAATAAAGTTAAGTTAAAAAAAAGTAACAGGATTGACCGTAACAAGGTTGATGATTTCATCTTAAATCAGCCATTAATCCCCTTGTGACAGGGGGAATGGAAGCTTGTTGTGTGCAACAGGGAGTGGAAAATTAATGCACGCTTAATTTTGTGGCTCCCGAGTGGCGCAGGGGTCTAAGGTACTGCATCTCAGTGCTAGAGGCATCACTATAGACCCTGGTTCAATTCCAGGCTGAATCACATCCTGCCATGATTGGTAGTCCCATAGGGCGGCGCACAATTGGCCCAGCGTCGTTAGGGTTTGGCCGGGGTAGGCCATCATTGTAAGTAAATCCTTTTGTAAAATTCACAATCTTCTACATTTATAGCCTGTCTATCTATGGGGTCTATAGGGTTGACGTGTTACGCTCGACCTGCCCACAAAAACACCAGCAAATGGCCAAAAAGAGTAGAACCAGCTCACCTGCTTTTACACTATGATTTGACAATTAGATGTTCAATGTTTCTTTGAAAAAGGGTGCATGGAGGGACATGTCAAAATGCTGCATTTTTGCACTTTAGCAAGTCTTTATTAATATAAAAATCAGATTTATTAAATTCTCCATGTGGTCTATATTAAAGGGCACTTAATTGACATTAACAAGCTTTACAATTCAATATTGGGGCACAATTTCTACTTTAAATATCAAAGGGACGCAAAAGACACTCTTTTCATGGAACGACCCTACTATGTTAGAAACAGGAGGTCCATTTGGACAAATAAAGAACCAAATTAAGACTTGTTATTTCTTCCATTAGTTTGTTGAAATGCTAATTGTAACAGTATTTACAGTAGCAAATAAGTTGTCCTTAGAATGACCACATGCCTACAAGAGACAATTTGTCCGAAGGCCCATTTGGAGTAAAAGAGCAACACCCACATTGTGGAAGAAATTGTGTTACAGTAATTCAGTTGTAGCTCAGTGTAGCCATGTCTTGAACCTTAACCTGTCATTGCATACTAATATACTAGTTAAAACTAAAATGTTCTCCTGGTTCTCCTTTATGTCCTTCTCTCTGCTGGTTGTTAACGTGATGGTCCCCCCTACCATAGCGGAGATGTCATCCAGGCTGAGTTTACTCCCCACATGGCTGTATGCCTCCCAGGCCCCACAAAAACAGAAACACGTTGCTAATAGCTACCAGATCCACCTCATTAGTTAATTGTGTGTTGTGTAAAGGTCTTAATCTGTATACTGTAACTAACAGCCCACTGACATTTACACTAATGCCAACAGATAACCTCTGAAAATATTCACACTGTTATATTGTTGTGTTGGACATTCATAGTTACGCTATTGTCGTATTCAAAGAGCGTCACTATGGTCTTTGATATGAAAATCCCACAGTAGTATGATTACTACAGGGGATCAGTGAAAAAAAGCTATATTAAATGCTAACAATGTCTATATGTAATCCCCCTCTGCTTCTATTCTATGGTCCTGCCATGCATCCCTGGTAGACTAAATATGTATTCTCACAATCAAATAAAATGTATAACATCAAGCACCACATAGTAGGCTGTTCAGTGAACAAAAAACTATGGCAACACCAGGAATGGTATTTTGATACGGTATGTTACATAAACACCTTCTTGTTCTACTTCAAGGGGCTTTGTGAGTTAGACTTGATCTATGGAGACTTGATCTCTTGATCTTGTTTCATTGTCTGCCTTCTTTTTAAATGGTTGACTGTCAATGTCAAATTGGAACTCTTTGTGAGTACTATAAAGAAATGGGCGTGAGTCATTACACAGCCATTGTTCATGACATGGCTACACAATGGAGCTAGTTTTCAATAAAAGCTGCAACAATGGGACAGGGTGTTAAATGAATCATGCCTTCAATGAGTGTTCCTTCTATTGTTGGGATTGGTAGCCAAGCTCAAACTGCTCCAATGGAGTCCCTATCCATAAGAATTTCCCTACAAAAGACTTTCCCAGACAGATGGCGTATTTTAACCTCCTGCCTTTTACATGGTCATGCTTATCTGAAATATATCTTTCTCAAAGCAATTATTCCCAGGTGAAAGGCATTTTATACTCTACATAGACTTTCATTCTCGTGTCAAACATGAGCTAATGGAAATATATCATCTTGATAAAGATAGTTGTGACACTGTAAATGCAGTTACAGTATGTATGTGGTACAAAAATTATTCAAACGGAACACACACACACACACACACACACACCTCCGTACATGCTTAGTCCACATAACACTCATCTCCAGATTGAACACAACCAAAGACTCAATTGAATAACACTGCACATGCGTAGAGTGAAGTAAATGCTTCCCATATGGTTGAGTTCACGGATTGGCCGGCCCCTCTGTGCTGGTAAAAAAATATATATATACAGTGCCTTGCGAAAGTATTCGGCCCCCTTGAACTTTGCGACCTTTTGCCACATTTCAGGCTTCAAACATAAAGATATAAAACTGTATTTTTTTGTGAAGAATCAACAACAAGTGGGACACAATCATGAAGTGGAACGACATTTATTGGATATTTCAAACTTTTTTAACAAATCAAAAACTGAAAAATTGGGCGTGCACAATTATTCAGCCCCTTTACTTTCAGTGCAGCAAAAGTTCAGTGAGGATCTCTGAATGATCCAATGTTGACCTAAATGACTAATGATGATAAATACAATCCACCTGTGTGTAATCAAGTCTCCGTATAAATGCACCTGCACTGTGATAGTCTCAGAGGTCCGTTAAAAGCGCAGAGAGCATCATGAAGAACAAGGAACACACCAGGCAGGTCCGAGATACTGTTGTGAAGAAGTTTAAAGCCGGATTTGGATACAAAAAGATTTCCCAAGCTTTAAACATCCCAAGGAGCACTGTGCAAGCGATAATATTGAAATGGAAGGAGTATCAGACCACTGCAAATCTATCAAGACCTGGCTGTCCCTCTAAACTTTCAGCTCATACAAGGAGAAGACTGATCAGAGATGCAGCCAAGAGGCCCATGATCACTCTGGATGAACTGCAGAGATCTACAGCTGAGGTGGGAGACTCTGTCCATAGGACAACAATCAGTCGTATATTGCACAAATCTGGCCTTTATGGAAGAGTGGCAAGAAGAAAGCCATTTCTTAAAGATATCCTTAAAAAGTGTCGTTTAAAGTTTGCCACAAGCCACCTGGGAGACACACCAAACATGTGGAAGAAGGTGCTCTGGTCAGATGAAACCAAAATTGAACTTTTTGGCAACAATGCAAAACGTTATGTTTGGCGTAAAAGCAACACAGCTCATCACCCTGAACACACCATCCCCACTGTCAAACATGGTGGTGGCAGCATCATGGTTTGGGCCTGCTTTTCTTCAGCAGGGACAGGGAAGATGGTTAAAATTGATGGGAAGATGGATGGAGCCAAATACAGGACCATTCTGGAAGAAAACCTGATGGAGTCTGCAAAAGACCTGAGATTGGGAAGGAGATTTGTCTTCCAACAAGACAATGATCCAAAACATAAAGCAAAATCTACAATGGAATGGTTCAAAAATAAACATATCCAGGTGATAGAATGGCCAAGTCAAAGTCCAGACCTGAATCCATCGAGAATCTGTGGAAAGAACTGAAAACTGCTGTTCACAAATGCTCTCCATCCAACCTCACTGAGCTCGAGCTGTTTTGCAAGGAGGAATGGGAAAAAATGTCAGTCTCTCAATGTGCAAAACTGATAGAGACATACCCCAAGCGACTTACAGCTGTAATCGCAGCAAAAGGTGGCGCTACAAAGTATTAACTTAAGGGGGCTGAATAAGTTTGCACGCCCAATTGTTCAGTTTTTGATTTGTTAAAAAAGTTTGAAATATCCAATAAATGTCGTTCCACTTCATGATTGTGTCCCAGTTGTTGATTCTTCACAAAAAAATACAGTTTTATATCTTTATGTTTGAAGCCTGAAATGTGGCAAAAGGTCGCAAAGTTCAAGGGGGCCGAATACTTTCGCAAGGCACTGTATATATATTTGGATTTATGACGTTATTTATTTCCGGAAGGAGAATGCTGAGAGTGCTTGCAACTGTTCAATCCAAAGTGTCATCAATCAAACAACAAATCAGAAAAATATATGAGTTATCGCTGCTTCTGAGAACAATCAAAGACATTAATCAATGAGGAAAAAATCTGATTGTGGAAGTCGAAGGTAAAGATGGGATGTTATTTTTACAACTTAGTGAGGAGGTTCCTTTAGGTGTGAAACTGACGGACCAGGCACTTTCTCAACAATGTTCTAGCAGAACAGCAGCTTCATAGTCTTGCAGAACTGTCAAGGTTTTCCAGATGATTTAGAACACTGGAACATTTGGAGCTTTTGGAAAATTGCAACACTACTAACATTCCAGCAGGGCCTAAAGACTACATGTAACATATTCAATTCAAATCAAATCAAACATTATTTGTCACATGCGCCGAATACAACCGGTGTAGACCTTGCAGTGAAATGTTTACCGTGCATACAAGCCCAATGACGTTTTAAGAAAAATAAGCGTTCAGTCAAAATAAATAAGGAAAACAATCAAATAAAAATAACATAACAAATAAGAGAGCAGCAGTAAATAACAATAGAGAGGCTATATACAGGGGGTGCCGTAACAGAGTCAATGTGCAGAGGCACAGGTTAGTCGAGGTAATTGAGATAATATTTACATGTAGGTAGAGTTAAAGTGACTACGCATTGATAATAAACAGAGAGTAGCAGAAGCGTAAAAGAGGGGGTGGGGGGGCAATGCAAATAGTCTGGGTAGCCATTTGATTAGCTATTCAGGAGTCTTATGGCTTGGGGTAGAAGCTGTTAAGAAGCCTATTGGACCTAGACTTGGAGCTCCAGTACTGCTTGCAGTGCGGTAGCAGAGAGAACACTCTATGACTAGGGTGGCGGGAGTCTTTGACAATTTTTAGGGCCTTTCTCTGACACTGCCTGGTATAGAGGTCCTGGATGGCAGGAAGCTTGGCCCCAGTGATGTAATGGGCCGTACACACTACCCTCTGTAGTGCCTTGCGGTCGGAGTCCGAGCAGTTACCATACCAGGCAGTGATGTAACTGATCAGGATGCTCTCGATGGTGCAGCTGTAGAACTTTTTGAGGATCTGAGGACTCATGCCAAATTATTTTCAGTCTCCTGAGGTGGAATAGGCTTTGTCGTGCCCTCTTCACGACTGTCTTGGTATGTTTGGATCACGATAGTTTGTTGGTGATGTAGACACCAAGGAACTTGAAGCTCTCAACCTGCTCCACTACAGCCCCGTCGATGAAAATGAGAGCGTGCTCGGTCCTCCTTTTCCTGTAGTCCACAATCATCTTCTTTGTCTTGATCACGTTGAGGGAGAGGTTGTTATCCTGGCACCACATGGCCAGGTCTCTGACCTCCTCCCTATAGGCTGTCTCATCATTGTCGGTGATCAGGCCTACAACTGTTGTGTGATCGGCAAACATAATGATGGGTTTGGAGTCGTGCCTGGCCATGCAGTCATGGGTGAACAGGGAGTACAGGAGGGGACTAAGGATCAGCGTGGCAGATGTGTTGTTACCTACCCTTACCACCTGGGGGAGGCCCGTCAGGAAGTCCAGGGTCCAGTTGCAGAGGGAGGTGTTTAGTCCCAGGGTCCTTAGCTTAGTGATGAGTTTTGAGAGCACTATGGTGTTGAACACTGAGCTGTAGTCAATCAATAGCATTCTCACATAGGTGTTATTTCTGTCCAGGTGGAAAAGGGCAGTGTGGATTGCAATAGAGGCTGCATCATCTGTGGATCTGTTGGGGCAGTATGCAAATTGGAGTCGGTCTAGGGTTTCTGGGATAATGCTGTTGATGTGAACCATGACCAGCCTTTCAAAGCACTTCATGGCTACAGACGTGAGTGCTACGGGTCTGTAGTCATTTCTCAAATCAAATCAAAGTTCATTTGTCACGTGTGCCGAATACAACAGGTGTAGACCTTACAGTGAAATGCTTACTTACAGCCTCTAACCAATAGTGTGGAGGAAAAAAAGTGTGTGTGTGGGGGGGGGGGGGGGGGGGGGGGGGGGTGGTAAGTAAAGAAATAAAACAACAGTAAATAGACATTTGAAAATAAGATTAGCAAAGCTATATACAGACACCGGTTTTTCAGGCTTATTGAGGTAGGGGGAGCACTGGTACCGCTTGCCATTCGGTAGCAGAGAGAACAGTCTATGACTGGGGTGGCTGGGGTCTTTGACAATTTTCAGCGCCTTCCTCTGACACCGCCTGGTGTAGAGGTCCTGGATGTCAGGCAGCTTTGCCCCAATGATGTACTGGGCCGTACGCACTACCCTCTGAAGTGCCTTGCGGTCGAAGGCCGAGCAATTGCCATACCAGGCAGTGATGCAACCGGTCAGGATGCTCTCGATGTTGCAGCTGTAGAACCATTTGAGGATCTCAGGACCCATGCCGAATCTTTTTAGTTTCCTGAGGTGGAACAGGCTTTGTCGTGCCCTCTTCACGACTGCCTTGGTGTATTTGGACCACGATAGTTTGCTGTTGATGTGAACCCCAAGGAATTTGAAGCGCTCATCCTGCTCCACTACAGCCCCGTCGATGAGAATGGGGACGTGCTCGGTGCTCCTTTTCCTGTAGTCCACAATCATCTCCTTAGTCTTGGTTACGTTGAGAGAGAGGTTGTTATTCTGGCACCACCCGGCCAGGTCTCTGACCTCCTCCCTATAGGCTGTCTCGTTGTTGTCGGTTATCAGGCCTACAACTGTTGTGTCGTCTGCAAACTTAATGATGGTGTTGGAGTCATGCCTGGCCATGCAGTAGTGGATGAACAGGGAGCACAGGAGGGGACTGAGCACGCACCCCTGGGGAGCTCCAGTGTTGAGGATCAGCGTGGCAGATGTGTTGCTACCTACCCTCACCACCTGGTGGAGGCCCGTCAGGAAGTCCAGGATCCAGTTGCAGAGGGAGGTGTTTAGTCCCAGGTTCCTTAGCTTAGTGATGAGCTTTGAGGGTACTATGGTGTTGAACGCTGAGCTGTAGTCAATGAATAGCATTCTCACATAGGTGTGTGGGCAGTGTGGAGTGCAATAGAGATTGCATCATCTGTGGATCTGTTTGGGCAGTATGCAAATTGGAGTGGGTCTAGTGTTTCTGGGATAATGGTGTTGATGTGAGCAATTACCAACCTTTCAAAGCACTTCATGGCTACGGACGTGAGTGCCACGGATCTGTAGTCATTTAGGCAGGTTGCCTTTGTGTTCTTGGGCACAGGGACTGTGGTGGTTTGTTTGAAGCATGTTGGCATTACAGACTCAATCAGGGACATGTTGAAAATGTCAGTGAAGACACCTGCCAGTTGGTCAGCATATGCCCGGTGCACACGTCCTGGTAATCCATCTGGCCCCACAGCCTTGTGAATGTTGACCTGTTTATATGTCTAGTAAGACATTTAAACATGTCGGCTACGGAGAGCGTGATCACACAGTCGTCCGGAACAGCTGATGCTCTCATGCATGCCTCAGTGTTGCTTGCCTCGAAGCGAGCATAGAAGTGATTTAGCTTGTCTGGTAGGCTCGTGTCACTGGGCAGCTCGCGGCTGTCCTTCCCTTTGTAGTCTGTAATAGTTTGCAAGCCCTGCCACATCCGACGAGCGTCCGAGCCGGTGTAGTATGATTCAATCTTAGCCCTGTATTGATGCTTTGCCTGTTTGATGGTTCATCGCAGGGCATAGCGGGATTTCTTGTAAGCTTCTGGGTTAGAGTCCTGCACCTTGAAAGCTCTACCCTTTAGCTCAGTGTGAATGTTGAATGGAGGACGAGGGAGGTTTAGCTCTGTAAGCATCTCTGTGTGTGGCGTACAAGTGATCTAGAATTTTTTTTCCCTCTGGTTACACATTTAACATGTTGATAGAGATTTGGTTGAACTGATTTAAGTTTCCCTGCATTAAAGTATCCGGCCACTAGGAGCGCCGCTTCTGGGTGAGTGGTTTCCTGTTTGCTTATTTCCTTATACAGCTGGCTGAGTGTGGTCTTAGTGCCGGCATCTGTCTGTGTTGGTAAATAAACAGCCACGAAAAGTATAGCTGAGAACTCTCTAGGCAAGTAGTGTGGCCTGCAATTTATCATAATATACTCTACTTCAGGCGAGCAAAATCTAGAGACTTCCTTAGATTTTGTGCACCAGCTGTTGTTTTTCAAATATGAACAGACCCCCCCCCCCCCCCCCCCCCCCCCCCCCCCCCCCCCCCCCCCCCTGGTCTTACCGGAGTGTGCTATTCTATCCTGCCGGTGTAGCGTGTATCGCGCTAGCTTAATATCCATGTCGTCATTCAGCCACGATTCCGTGAAACATAGGATATTACAGTTTTTGATGTCCCGTTGGTAGGATATTCGTGATCGTACCTCGTCTAGTTTATTGTCCAATGATTGCACGTTGGCGAGGAATATTGACGGTAACGGCAGCTTTCCTAGTTGCCTTCTGCTGGTCTGGATGAGTCATCTGGCTCTTCTTCCTCTGCGTCACTTCCTTTTGCGAATAATTGCCCTGTGGGGTGTTTGGAGAATATCGTGTGAGTCCTGCTTGCTGCTGTTGTTGTTGTTGTTGTTGAAAAAATATTTGTCTAATCCGAGGTGAGTGATTGCTGTCCTGATATCCAGAAGCTCTTTGTCTAATCCGAGGTGAGTGAACGCTGTCCTGATATCTAGAAGCTCTTTTCTGCCGTAAAATACGGTTGCAGAAACATTATATACAAAATAATTTACAAATATCGCGAAAAAAAAACACATAATAGCACAATTGGTTAGGAGACCGTAAAACAGCGTCCATCTCCTCCGGCTCCATTTAGGCAGACTACCTAGTGTTCTTGGGCACAGGGATTATGGTGGTCTGCTTGAAACATGTTGGTATTACAGACTCAGTCAGGGACAGGTTGAAAATGTCAGTTGGTCAGCGAATGCTCTGAGTACACGTCCTGGCCTTGTGAATGTTGACCTGTTTAAAGGTCTTACTCACATCGGCTACGGAAGGCGTGATCACACAGTCGTCTGGAACAGCTGACGCTCTCATGTATGCTTCAGTGTTGTTTGCCTCGAAGCGAGCATAGAAGTAATTTAGCTCATCTGATTATCAGTGTCGTAGTTCTGCCACAACTCTGTGAAACATGAGATATTACAGTTTTTATTGTCCCGTTGGTAGGATATTCGTGATCGTAGTTCTTCTATTTCATTATCGAATGATTATACTTAGGCTAATATGATTGATGGTAGAGGCAGATTACGCATTCGCTGTCGGATCCTTACAAGGCACCCCGACCTACGTCCCCGATATCTCCGTCTCTTTCTCATGTGAATGACGGGGATTTGGGCCTTGTCGGGTGTCTGGAGAAAATCCTTTGCGTCCGACTCATTAAAGAAAAAATCTACGGCCAGTACGAGGTGAATAATGGCTGTCCTGACATCCAGAAGCTCTTTCAGTCATAAGAGAAGGTGGCAGGAACATTATGTACAAAATTTGTTACACATAACGCGAAATAACACACACAATTGGTTAGGAGTCCGCAAAATGGCCGCCATCTCCTCCGGTGCCATTCTCACGCCCTTCTCATTTCCATATTAACAGTAAATGTGTGACACTCATAGTAAACGTAAATGTATTTTATGTTTGGTATGGTTACATAAGACAGAAGGTTATTTAATCCAAAAAAGAAAGGAGGTACATTGGTCCTTGAGGATGGGTAGGTGTGTAACGTGAATGTCTAGCAACAAAACGTTGTGTGTTCATATCACATCATGGACTTTTGCATTTTAGCTAATCAGCAACTTTGTAAATACTTAATACTTTTTAGCTACTTTGCAACTACCTAACCTTAATCCTAACCTTAACCCTTAATCCTAACCCTTTTAGCTAACGTTAACAACCTAGCTAATATTAGCCACAACAAAGTGGAATTCATAACATTTCATACTCATTTGTAATATAATGTAAGAATTGTAATTTGTAACATATACGAAATGGATGATGGACATCCACAAACTAATGCATACCATACAAAATGAACTTCATAATAAATGGAAGATAACATCACAAAAATAACATCATAATAAATGGAAGGATATAGATTTACAGTTACTATGTTAGGTTTATCTGAGTCCAGGTTCATCATTCTAAAGCGGGTTTAAGCCCTTTTCTCTATACAATATAGAGAGATAGTGCTTTGAGGATTTCCATGACCACTGGAGGTGTATACAGTGCCTTGCGAAAGTATTCGGCCCCCTTGAACTTTGCGACCTTTTGCCACATTTCAGGGTTCAAACAGAAAGATATAAAACTGTATTTTTTTGTGAAGAATCAACAACAAGTGGGACACAATCTTGAAGTGGAACGATATTTATTGGAGATTTCAAACTTTTTTAACAAATCAAAAACTGAAAAATTGGGCGTGCAAAATTATTCAGCCCCTTTACTTTCAGTGCAGCAAACTCTCTCCAGAAGTTCAGTGAGGATCTCTGAATGATCCCATGTTGACCTAAATGACTAATGATGATAAATACAATCCACCTGTGTGTAATCAAGTCTCCGTATAAATGCACCTGCACTGTGATAGTCTCAGAGGTCCGTTAAAAGCGCAGAGAGCATCATGAAGAACAAGGAACACACCAGGCAGGTCCGAGATACTGTTGTGAAGAAGTTTAAAGCCGTATTTGGATATAAAAAGATTTCCCAAGCTTTAAACATCCCAAGGAGCACTGTGCAAGCGATAATATTGAAATGGAAGGAGTATCAGACCACTGCAAATCTACCAAGACCTGGCCGTCCCTCTAAACTTTTAGCTCATACAAGGAGAAGACTGATCAGAGATGCAGCCAAGAGGCCCATGATCACTCTGGATGAACTGCAGAGATCTACAGCTGAGGTGGGAGACTCTGTCCATAGGACAACAATCAGTCGTATATTGCACAAATCTGGCCTTTATGGAAGAGTGGCAAGAAGAAAGCCATTTCTTAAAGATATCCATAAAAAGTGTCGTTTAAAGTTTGCCACAAGCCACCTGGGAGACACACCAAACATGTGGAAGAAGGTGCTCTGGTCAGATGAAACCAAAATGGAACTTTTTGGCAACAATGCAAAACGTTATGTTTGGCGTAAAAGCAACACAGCTCATCACCCTGAACACACCATCCCCACTGTCAAACAAAATTTCAGTCTCTCAATGTGCAAAACTGATAGAGACATACCCCAAGCGACTTACAGCTGTAATCGCAGCAAAAGGTGGCGCTACAACGTATTAACTTAAGGGGGCTGAATAATTTTGCACGCCCAATTTTTCAGTTTTTGATTTGTTAAAAAAGTTTGAAATATCCAATAAATGTCGTTCCACTTCATGATTGTGTCCCACTTGTTGTTGATTCTTCACAAAAAAATACAGTTTTATATCTTTATGTTTGAAGCCTGAAATGTGGCAAAAGGTCGCAAAGTTCAAGGGGGCCGAATACTTTCGCAAGGCACTGTATATGCAGTGGCTTCAGAAAGTACACACACCCTTGACTTTTTCCACATTTTGTTGTGTTACAGGCTACATTTCAAATTGATACATTTAAATGTTGTGTCACTGGCCTACATACAATACCCCATAATGTCAAAGTGGAATTATGTTTTTAGACATTTTTACAAATTAATAAAAATTGAAAAGCTGAAAGTCTTGAGTCAATATGTATTCAACTCCTTTGTTAAGGCAAGCATAAATACATTCAGGACTCAAATTATCTTAATAAGTCACATAATAGGCTGCCTCGTGATTTACATGATTATTATCTCTGTACCCCACACATTCAATTATCTGAAAGGTCCCTCAGTCGAGCAGTGAATTTCAAACACAGATTCGACCACAAAGACCAGAGATATTTTCCAATGCCTCGCAAAGAAAAGCATCTATTGGTAGATGGGTTCAAATAAAACATACTTGGAATACCCCTTTGAGCATGGTGTAGTTATTCATTGCACCTTGGATGGTGTATCGATTCACCCAGTCACTATACAAATATACAGGCGTCCTTACTAACTCAGTTGCTGGAGGAAGGAAACTGCTCGGGGATTTCATCATGAGGCCAATGGTGACTTTAAAACAGTTACAGTTGAATGGCTGTGATAGGAGAAAACTGAGGATGGAGCAACAACATTGTAGTTACTCCACAATACTAACCTAAATGAAAAAGAAGGAAGACTACAGAATGAAAAAAATATTTAAAAACATGCATCTTGTTTGCAGTAAGGCACTAAAGTAAAACTGCAAAGAACGTTAAGTCCTGAATACAAAGTATTATGTTTGGGGCAATCCAACACAACACATCACTGACGACCACTTCATATTTTCAAGCATGGTGGTGGCTTCATCTTGTTATGGGTATGCTTGTCATTGGCAAGGACAAGGGAGTTTTTTTAGGATAGAAAGAAACGGAATAGAGATCTGCTTTCCAACAGACATGGGGAGACAAATTCCCTTTCAGCAGGACAACAACCTAAAACACAAGGCAAAATATACACTGGAGTTGCTTACCAAGACGACATTGAACTTTCCTGAGTTGCCTAGATAGTTTTGACTTAAATCAGCATGACAATCTATGGCAAGACTTGAAAATGGGATATATAGTATGCAGATGGTTGAGAACAAAATCCATTTAATCCATTTTGATTTCAGGCTGTAACACAACGAAATGTGGAATAAGTCAAGGGGTGTGAATACTTTCTGAAGGCACTGTAGGCTTGGAATTCTCAGAGCCCTTAGTGGTGAAGCATCACAGTATGATCACTCAGCTCAGCTCACTGATGGTTGGTGTGAAGAGGCTGGTGGTAGGCAGGGATGTGGAAAAATGCATAGCAACAGACTCTCTCCTTCTCTCCCCCTCTCTCGTTCACACACACATACGCACACACATACACTCAAATAATAATGGGCCCAGATGAAAGATTCCACCCTCAAGCGAAATGGTGTAAGTATAATTTTGAAGCAGAGCTCAACGTCATGGGTAGTGAATCACCAGCAACATCCAAAGGAGAAGATTTGCCTCTCCCTGTTGGATCCATTCTTCTGTTCTTAACAGTGGAACTAGTGATGGTCTGCTTTGCACTGGCATTATGCTCACCATCACTCTCCTGTTGTTCCATCCCACTCCCCATCCCACTCCCCATCCCACGGTGCCTCTCCCCTCTTGTCATATTACCTTATCATGTCTCTCTCCCTGTAATACATGTGAATTTGGCACAAAGCCTACAGGGGGGATGGGGAAGGAAAGATGTGCAGCAGCAGAGGGAGTAGGGTATACATTTCTCTTCATTTCTTGCCAAGTCCTATTATTCCAACATTGACTCCTGACTGTGCTGTGGCGTAGTAGCTATGTGAGTGTGATTTGCCTGCCTGGTTGGTGGAACCTAGGGATTCTATTTCGGGTCATCACACACACTGGGGGAGAGGAACCCACATTTGTCACCGTTAATTACAGCTTTCTACTTCCTGAGAAATCATTTGCCTCTGTAGACTTTAGATTTCAGGAACCAACAGGCCTCTGGCAATTAGCACATCAAGGAGATGTACTGTGTGTGTGTTTTGTGTATTTGTGTTGTGTGTGTGTGGAGTCTGCATGCATGTGTGCGTGCATGCGTGTGCGCATGTATTTGTGAGAGGTTTGCGACTGCAATTTTCATAAGGATTCTCAGAATTGTCTTAATTGTGGTCAATTTGACCATATAAGATTTGGTTCGAAGTGAATAGCTGCTGCCCTCTGTGAGCGCTATATTTGTTCAACAGATTTATTGAAAAAGCAACATACTGTATCCATTTATTTTTCTGTTGTTTTCTCCTCCCACTCTATCCCTTTTTGCCATGCTGATATCAGTCTGTCTAACCATGGAGGTTTGGTTTACTCCTATAGGGTCATGTGCTTGCAATGCATTTCTTGTTAGGTTGTATCCAGATAAACTGTATAAAGGATTTATTGCTCATGTTTGGATTATGATTTGATAGTAAGCTGTGCATCATTCTGATGAACAGTTGCATACACGTTAACATTTTGGTAAATTCGCTTTTTTTGCTTAAAGAACTTCTAAAAGAGATTGGTGTGTTTTTTAAGCATCTAATCATGAATTGGGGATGTTCAATGACATGCGTGTTATTTTTTTATCTATCACTTGATGGTTTCATTTCAGAGACACAAATAATCATGTTTTGTTGTAAAACATTACATACAGTGCATTCGGAAAGTATTCAGACCCCTTTAGTTTACATACACTCAATTAGTATTTGCTAGCATTGCCTTTAAATTGGTTAACTTGGGTCAAACGTTTCGGGTAGACTTCCACAAGCTTCCCATAATAAGTTGGGTGAATTTTGGCCCATCCCTCCTGACAGAGCTGGTGTAACTGAGTCAGGTTTGTAGGCCTCTTTGCTCGCACACGCTTTTTCAATTCTGCCCACAAATGTTCTATAGGATTAAGGTCAGGGCTTTGTGATGGCCACTCCAATACCTTGACTTTGTTGTCCTTAAGCCATTTTGCAACAACTTTGGAAGTATGCTTATGGTCATTGTCCATATGGAAGACCCATTTGTGACCAAGCTTTAACTTATGTCTTGAGATGTTGCTTCAATATATCCACATAATTTTCCTCCCTCACGATGCCATCCATTTAGTGAAGTGCACCAGTCCCTCCTGCAGCAAAGCACCCCCACAACATGATGCTGCCACCCCTGTGCTTCAAGGTTGGGATGGTGTTCTTCAGCTTGCAAACGTCCCCTTTTTTCCTCCAAACATAACAATGGTCATTATGGTCAAACGGTTCTATTTTTGTTTCATCAGATCAGAGGACATTTCTCCAAAAGGTACGATCTCTGTCCCCATGTGCAGTTGCAAACCGTAGTCTGGCTTTTTTTATGGCAGTTTTGGAGCAGTGGCTTCTTCCTTGCTGAGCGGTCTTTCAGCGGCCTGAGCGGCCTTTTTTATGTCGATATAGGACTCGTTTTACTGTGGATATAGATACTTTTGTACCTGTTTCCTCCAGCATCTTGACAAGGTCCTTTGCTGTTGTTCTGGGATTGATTTGCACTTTACGCACCAAAGTACTTCATCTCTAGGAGACAGAATGCGTCTCCTTCCTGAGCAGTATGACGGCTGCGTGGTCCCATGATGTACTATTGTTTGTACAGACGAACGTGGTACCTTCAGGCATTTGGAAATTGCTCCCAAGGATGAACCAGACTTGTGGAGGTCTACAATTTGTTTTCTGAGGTCTTGGCTGATTTTTTTTCTTCCGATGATGTCAAGCAAAGAGCCACTGAGTTTGGAGGTAGGCCTTGAAATACATCCACAGGTACACCTCCCATTGACTCAAATGATGTCAATTAGCCTATCCGAAGCTTCTAAAGTCATGACATCATTTTCTGGAATTTTCCAAGCTGTTTAAAGGCACAGTCAACTTAATGTATGTAAGCTTCTGACCCACTGGAATTGTGATAAGTGAAAAATTCCGTCTGTAAACAATTGTTGGAAAAATTACTTGTGTCATGCACAAAGTAGATGTCCTAACCGACTTGCCAAAACTATAGTTTGTTAACAAGAAGTTTGTGGAGTGGTTGAAAAATGAGTTTTAATGCTTCCAACCTAAGTGTATGTAAACTTCCAACTCCAACTGTACAAAAAGGATGATGGACATCTACAAATGAATACATATCATACATAATAAGTACATACATCATACGTACCCTATCATACTCAATGGAGGGAGACATATTTCAATTGATCAATACAGTAATATGAGATGTGCATGTAAAATATTTACATTTGACATTTTAGTCATTTAGCAGATGCTTTTATCCAGAGTGACTTACGGTTAGTGCATTCATGTTAAAATAGTTAGGTGAGACAACATATCACAGTCAAATATACAGAACACGAACATTCCATTCCAGCTGAACAATGGATATGTTGCCCTTTTACAACAAAACCCATTTTAATACGCATCTAAAATCTATGAATAAAAACATCTGAGAACAGTAATATTTTACATACACATGAAGTTACCCATGAGCAATAATTTTTAATGAAAAAACACAAATTTGAAAAATGTGATGTAGCATTTTGGAATCAAATCAAATGTATTTATATAGCCCTTCGTACATCAGCTGATATCTCAAAGTGCTGTACAGAAACCCAGCCTAAAACCCCAAACAGCAAGCAATGCAGGTGTAGAAGCACAGGGGACTAGGAAAAACTCCCTAGAAAGGCCAAAACCTAGGAAGAAACCTAGAGAGGAACCAGTTAATGAGGGGTGGCCAGTCCTCTTCTGGCTGTGCCGGGTGGAGATAATAACAGAACATGGCCAAGATGTTCAAATGTTTATAAATGACCAGCATGGGGGGGGGGGGGGGGCAACCCAGAAAGGAAGATCACATCAGTGACTCAACCCACTCAAGTGACGCACCCCTCCTAGGGACGGCATGAAAGAGCACCAGTAAGCCAGTGACTAAGCCCCTGTAATAGGGTTAGAAGCAGAGAATCACAGTGGAAAGAGGGGAACCGACCAGGCAGAGACAGCGAGGGCAGTTCCTTGCTCCAGAGCCTTTCCGTTCACCTTCACACTCCTGGGCCAGACTACACTCAATCATATGACCCACTGAAGAGATGAGTCTTCAGTAAAGACGTAAAGGTTGAGACCGAGTCTGCGTCTCTCACATGGGTAGACAGACCATTCCATAAAAATGGAGCTCTATAGGAGAAAGCCCTGCCTCCAGCTGTTTGCTTAGAAATTCTAGGGACAATTAGGAGGCCTGCGTCTTGTGACCGTAGCGTACGTGTAGGTATGTACGGCAAGATCAAATCAGAGTGATAGGTAGGAGCAAGCCCATGTAATGCTTTGTAGGTTAGCAGTAAAACCTTGAAATCAGCCCTTGCCTTGACAGGAAGCCAGTGTAGGGAGGCTAGCACTGGAGTAATATGATCAACAGTTTTGGTTCTAGTCAGGAATCTAGCAGCCGTATTTAGCACTAACTGAAGTTCATTTAGTGCTTTATCCGGGTAGTCGGAAAGTAGAGCATTGCAGTAGTCTAACCTAGAAGTAACAAAAGCATGGATTAATTTTTCTGCATCATTTTTGGACCGAAAGTTTCTGATTTTTGCAATGTTACATGGATGGAAAAAAGCTGTCCTTGAAACAGTCTTGATATGTTCGTCAAAAGAGAGATCAGGGTCCAGAGTAACGCCGAGGTCCTTCACAGTTTTATTTGAGACGACTGTACAACCATTAGGATTAATTGTCAGATTCAACAGAAGATCTCATTGTTTCTCGGGACCTAGAACAAGTATCTCTGTTTTGTCCGAGTTTAAATGTAGAACGTTTGCAGCCATACACTTCCTTATGTCTGAAACACAGGCTTCTAGCGAGGGCAATTTTGGGGCTTCACCATGTTTCACTGAAATGTACAGCTGTGTGTCATCCGCATAGCAGAAACTCTTCATGTCTGGTCTACCTTTAACTTCTTATGGTTTAGGGGACGGTTGCATCCCACTTGGGCAAAAACAGGGAAGATGCAGTGCTGCAAATTCAAAAAAATTATATAAAAATCTAACTTTCATTAAATCACACATTAAAGATACTCAATTACAGTTTCTCAGTCGCTTTGGTGCATTTTTCACATCATCCCTAATGTGCAAAATAAAAAGTGCATTTCTCAGAACAATTTGTACAAACTGCAATATACAATATATATGTTTCTAAAGCTAGTCAGTCACTAAAAATCCTTAGTACATCTCTCAAAAGTAAATATTCATGCCAATGATCATGTCAGTGTCATCAGAATGATAAGTCATTGAGTCATTGTTCACGAACAAGGTCGTCAAAATGTTTAGGCATGTTGTCAATGTAACTGTGTACTTTGACAGTATTACCTGATGTAAACTTAGGCTACAGTTTGGATGACAGTTACTGTATTGAAAATGCACAAGGCTGCACTTCTATGGAATATATCAATTTCAACAGTACTATTTACATATTACTGTATGTGGGGTATGGATTAAAAGAGACTGGACAACCCAAGGGGCACAAAGGAAAAAAAACTAAATTAGAAAGAAACACAGGAAACCACCCCTAAGGCACAACTTTGCCCGCAGCACTGTTGTGCTGTCTCTACACATCCAGACGTTCCTGTCTGTCGGCCCACATATTCTCATCCACATCACACCGGATATTTTCCCTTCCAATGCAAAGTGGAAAGAATCTTTTGGAATGCCCTATCCATCCTCTGCAGGCGTCTACTGTGATGTCCTCACATGCTGCATCCATTGCAGCCAGCAGGGTCATCTGTGTGTGTGGCTGACGATCGTACACCTTCCACCTCCATGCTGAAAAGAACTCCTCAATTGGGTTAAGGAATGGTGAATAAGGTGGGAGGAATTCTATGAGCATCCTCGGGTGGGTCACAAACCATTGCCTTATGATGTTTGATCGATGGAAACTCACATTATCACAAATGACCACATACTTTGGCAAATCCTCTCTAAACAGACCCCTCTCATCATCAGGGATGAGAGCCCTGTAGAGAGTCTCTAAAAAGTTGAGTAGATGCTGGGTGTTGTATGGCCCTATAAGGGGGATATGGGTTAGGACACCATGCTCCGAAATAGCAGCACACATGGTGATATTTCCTCCCCGTTGGCCTGGCAAATCCACAGTAGCTCTGTGACCGATGATAGTCCGACCCCGCCTTCTGCATTTGGTCAGGTTGAAGCCAGCCTCATCCACGTATACAAAGGTGTGAGAGGGTTCACTTGATTCCAACTCCATTATACACTATATCCCAGAACACACAGTTTAATTTGTTTTGGTAAGGAAGAGTGACATAAAATATACATATATTACATGTTCCTTCCACAGAAATGGAAATGAGTGCAGTTTATGCTTATTGTACTATGTATCACTATAAAATGTTGCTGTAAAGTAGTACATAGATATATGTTTTACCTGTACATACTGGTACCATAGCTCCTTAACTCTGTCCTCATTCCTTTGGAATGGTACACGGTACAGCTGTTTCATACTCATCTGGTTTCTATGCAGCAACCTGTCGATGGTTGAGATGCTAACCATATGGATGTTTTCAAAGACATCGTTGTCTTCTATAATGGTCCTTTGTATTTCCCTGAGTCTCATGGCATTGTTTGCTAGGACCATGGTGCAAATAGCCTCCTCCTGTTGAGGTGTGAAAAGGCGTCCTCTGCCACCGGTTTGAGGTAATCTTGCAGTCCTATGTGGGGAAAAATGCAGTGATGCATCGCACACTTTCACATAGACAAAAACTATGCGAACACACATTTTACTGTAAAACATACAGGTGGGTGCATGTAAGGTGCAGTATGTATCTGTATAGAGTATATCTCTGTATGCTGTGAAATACAAGTGGACTACTGTAATATGAAGCATTGTAGGAAGTATACAGTATACTGCTCATATACAGTAACAGTGCACTGTACATTGGTGGACATACCTGTTCTCTCTTCGAAACGTTTGAACTATTGAGGACACGGTTGATCTCCCAATATTCGGTTGCACCCTTCGACCCACCTCAGCCATTGTAAGGCCATGATTGACAACATGGTCTACAATAGTGGCCCTTATGTCATCAGATATGCGGTTATGTCCTCTTCTACCTCTTCTTCTGTTTTGCCTTCCACCACGCATCATTGCTCCTCTTCTTCCTCCTCTTGGCTGTTGACCCTGTTCGTTTCCTGGTCCATCCATTATTGGAAAATTGCAACTCTGTGTTGTGGTCTGTCTATATATGCTTGACAATTGATTCTTCATGAGATGCACCTTTGAGCAATTTAGACAACTGGTTGATTGTTGGTTGAACTAACACTTTACATTCCTTCATGAGTGAGGGTCAATTTCACCTGCACGATTCATCAATTCACGTTGTTGTACAAAAGGTCTAAAAGAAATGTGTAAAACTATGCTTGATAGTTTATGACAAATAGTTCAATAATTTTGCATGTAATGGCTTATGCAAGGAACTAATGCCTAGATGTTTTGAGGGGTAAGACTATTCAACAGAGAACCATCTACTATATTTTGATCAACATGACATGAGCAATTGATAATGTGGAAAAAAGCTGACACTTGTACATTATCAATTGCAATTTGTTCAAAGGAATAAGAAATTGCTTTAATTGTGTGTACAAGTGACTAGATTATTTGGAATTTGTACAAGTAGTATCAAGAATTGCACTTTTGATCTAAGAAAAGCACCAAAGCGACTGAGAAAAACTGTAAAGCTATACTCGTTGTGAATCTAGCCAACATGTCAGATTTTAAAAAGGCGTTTCGGCGAAAGCATAAGAAGCTATTATCTGATGATAGCCCAATAGTAAACAAAGAGGATAGCATTCCTTCACTGCAGCTGACGTGAGGAAAACATTTAAACGTGTTAACCCTCGCAAGGCTGCAGGCCCAGACGGCATCCCCAGCCGCGCCCTCAGAGCATGCGCAGACCAACTGGCTGGTGTGTTTACGGACATATTCAATCAATCCCTATCCCAGTCTGTTGTTCCCACATGCTTCAAGAGGGCCACCATTGTTCCTGTTCCCAAGAAAACTAAGGTAACTGAGTTAAAAGACTACCGCCCCGTAGCACTCACTTCCGTCATCATGAAGTGCTTTGAGAGACTAGTCAAGGACCATATCACCTCCACCCTACCTGACACCCTAGACCCACTCCAATTACTGCCCAAATAGGTCCACAGACGATGCAATCTTAACCACACTGCACACTGCCCTAACCCATCTGGACAAGAGGAATACCTATGTGAGAATGCTGTTCATCGACTACAGCTCGGCATATAACACCATAGTGCCCTCCAAGCTCGTCATCAAGCTCGAGACCCTGGGTCTCGACCCCGCCCTGTGCAACTGGGTATTGGACTTCCTGACGGGCCGCCCACAGGTGGTGAGGGTAGGCAACAACATCTCCACCCCGCTGATCCTCAACACTGGGGCCCCACAAGGGTGCGTTTTGAGCCCTCTCCTGTACTCCCTGTTCACCCACGACTGTGTGGCCACGCACGCCTCCAACTCAATCATCAAGGTTGCGGATGACACAACAGTGGTAGGCTTGATTACCAACAATGACGAGACGGCCTACAGGGAGGAGGTGAGGGCCCTCGGAGTGTGGTGTCAGGAAAATAACCTCACACTCAACGTCAACAAAACTAAGGAGATAATTGTGGACTTCAGGAAACAGCAGAGGGAACACCCCCCTATCCACATCGATGAAACAGTAGTGGAGAGGGTAGTAAGTTTTAAGTTCCTCGGCGTACACATCACAGACAAACTGAATTGGTCCACCCACACAGACAGCATCGTGAAGAAGGCGCAGCAGCGCCTCTTCAACCTCAGGAGGCTGAAGAAATTTGGCTTGTCACCAAAAGCACTCACAAACTTCTACAGATGCACAATCGAGAGCATCCTGTCGGGCTGTATCACCGCCTGGTACGGCAACTGCTCTGCCCACAACCGTAAGGCTCTCCGGAGGGTAGTGAGGTCTGCACAACGCATCACCGGGGGCAAACTACCTGCCCTCCAGGACACCTACACCACCCGATGTCACAGGAAGGCCATAAAGATCATCAAGGACAACAACCACCCGAGCCACTGCCTGTTCATCCCGCTATCATCCAGAAGGCGAGGTCAGTACAGATGCATCAAAGCTAGGACCAAGTGACTGAAAAACAGCTTCTATCTCAAGGCCATCAGACTGTTAAACAGCCACCACTAACATTGAGTGACTGCTGCCAACACACTGACTCAACTCCAGCCACTTTAATAATGGGAATTGATTGGAAATTATGTAAAATATATCACTAGCCACTTTAAACAATGCTACCTAATATAATGTTTACATACCCTACATTATTCATCTCATATGTATACGTACATACTGTACTCTATATCATCTACTGCATCTTTGCGTAATACATGTATCACTAGCCACTTTAACTATGCCACTTTGTTTACATACTCATCTCATATGTACAGTGCCTTGCGAAAGTATTCGGCCCCCTTGAACTTTGCGACCTTTTGCCACATTTCAGGCTTCAAACATAAAGATATAAAACTGTAATTTTTTGTGAAGAATCAACAACAAGTGGGACACAATCATGAAGTGGAATGACATTTATTGGATATTTCAAACTTTTTTAACAATTGAAAAACTGAAAAATTGGGCATGCAAAATTATTCAGCCCCTTTACTTTCAGTGCAGCAAACTCTCTCCAGAAGTTCAGTGAGGATCTCTGAATGATCCAATGTTGACCTAAATGACTAATGATGATAAATACAATCCACTTGTGTGTAATCAAGTCTCCGTATAAATGCACCTGCACTGTGATAGTCTCAGAGGTCCGTTAAAAGCGCAGAGAGTATCATGAAGAACAAGGAACACACCAGGCAGGTCCGAGATACTGTTGTGAAGAAGTTTAAAGCCGGATTTGGATACAAAAAGATTTCCCAAGCTTTAAACATCCCAAGGAGCACTGTGCAAGCGATAATATTGAAATGGAAGGAGTATCAGACCACTGCAAATTTACCAAGACCTGGCCGTCCCTCTAAACTTTCAGCTCATACAAGGAGAAGACTGATCAGAGATGCAGCCAAGAGGCCCATGATCCCTCTGGGTGAACTGCAGAGATCTACAGCTGAGGTGGGAGACTCTGTCCATAGGACAACAATCAGTTGTATATTGCACAAATCTGGCCTTTATGGAAGAGTGGCAAGAAGAAAGCCATTTCTTAAAGATATCCATAAAAAGTGTCGTTTAAAGTTTGCCACAAGCCACCTGGGAGACACACCAAACATGTGGAAGAAGGTGCTCTGGTCAGATGAAACCAAAATTGAACTTTTTGGCAACAATGCAAAACGTTATGTTTGGCGTAAAAGCAACACAGCTCATCACCATGAACACACCATCCCCACTGTCAAACATGGTGGTGGCAGCATCATGGTTTGGGCCTGCTTTTCTTCAGCAGGGACAGGGAAGATGGTTAAAATTGATGGGAAGATGTATGGAGCCAAATACAGGACCATTCTGGAAGAAAACCTGATGGAGTCTGCAAAAGACCTGAGACTGGGACGGAGATTTGTCTTCCAACAAGACAATGATCCAAAACATAAAGCAAAATCTACAATGGAATGGTTCAAAAATAAACATATCCAGGTGTTAGAATGGCCAAGTCAAAGTCCAGACCTGAATCCAATCGAGAATCTGTGGAAAGAACTGAAAACTGCTGTTCACAAATGCTCTCCATCCAACCTCACTGAGCTCGAGCTGTTTTGCAAGGAGGAATGGGAAAAATGTCAGTCTCTCGATGTGCAAAACTGATAGAGACATACCCCAAGCGACTTACAGCTGTAATCGCAGCAAAAGGTGGCGCTACAAAGTATTAACTTAAGGGGGCTGAATAATTTTGCACGCCCAATTTTTCAGTTTTTGATTTTTTTTAAAAGTTGGAAATATCCAATAAATGTCGTTCCACTTCATGATTGTGTCCCACTTGTTGTTGATTCTTCACAAAAAAATACAGTTTTATATCTTTGTTTGAAGCCTGAAATGTAGCAAAAGGTCGCAAAGTTCAAGGGGGCCGAATACTTTCGCAAGGCACTGTATATACTGTACCCAATACCATCTACTGTATCTTGCCTATGCCGCTCTGTACCATCACTCATTCATACATCTTTGTGTACATATTCTTTATCCCCTTACACTTGTGTCTATAAGGTAGTTGTTTTGGAATTGTTAGCTAGATTACTTGTTGGTTATTACTGCATTGTCGGAACTAGAAGCACAAGCATTTCGCTACACTCGCATTAACATCTGCTAACCATGTGTATGTGACAAATAAAATTTTATTTGATTTCAAACCTGCAGGCGCTACACAAAACGCAGAAATAAAATATAAAACATGTATTACCTTTGACGAGCTTCTTTTGTTGGCACTCCAATATGTCCCATAAACATCACAATTGGTCCTTTTGTTCGATTAATTCCGTCCATATATATCCAAATGTCCATTTATTTGACGCGTTTGATCCAGAAAAAAACAGCTTCCAAAAAACGCAGCGTCACTACAAAATATTTCAAAAGTTGCCTATAAACTTTGCCAAAATATTTCAAACTACTTTTTGTAATACAACTTTAGGTATTTTTAAATGTTAATAATCGATCAAATTGTAGACGGGTCTATCTGTGTTCAATACAGGAAGACACCAAACCATGCTACTTTTCACATCTTGCGCAACTCTCAACAGTGTTACCCAGTTCCTAGATGGCCTACTTCTTCATTGCACAAATGAATAACCTCAAACAAATTCCAAAGACTGGTGACATCCAGTGGAAGCGGTAGGAACTGAAAACAGGTTCCTAAGAAATATCATTTGCCGATGAGAAGTGAACAGACAGAGACAACAACAAAAATCTGAACGGTTAGTCCTCTGGGTTTTGCCTGCTACATAAGTTCTGTTATACTCACAGACATGATTCAAACAGTTTTAGAAACTTCAGAGTGTTTTCTAACCAAATCTACTAATAATATGCATAGCTTATATTTCTGGCATAAGTAGCAGGAAGTTGAAATTGGGCACGCTATTTATCCAAAAGTGAAAATGCTGCCCCCTATACCTTAAGAAATGTTAAGGGTCCCAGACAGTTTCTTATGTAGTTGTTCAACTTAAATCCATTGTTTCTGGAGGTATTTTAAGAATTTTGTTGTTCTGGTGATTATTGATATAGTCTTTGATTCTAGGCATTGTGCAGTAGTTATTATTTGGTCTAAATATATTTTACAAGTCATAAGGTGCAGATTTGAGAAACAAGGGACAGTTTTGTTAGGCATAATGTGATATAACGGCACTTATAGGCTACTCAGTGTTGATAGATTGGTGCTGAAGTTAGCAAGGACAGTGCAGTGCAGATATCCTCTGTGTCCTTGACTGTGATCTCCTTGCGACAGACAGACAGACAGACAGACAGACAGACAGACAGACAGACAGACAGACAGACAGACAGACAGACAGACAGACAGACAGACAGACAGACAGACAGACACACATACACACATACATACATACATACATACATACATACATACATAACCAAGGACCTGCTGCTATGTATCCTGCATGTTAACACATGGGAAAGAGGTGGGTGGTGGGCTGGAAAACAGAGAGAGTGGTTGCTGGGTTGATTGAAACTCATTCAAATTGGACTCGACATGACCACAACACAAATTATTGCACTTAGGATATTCAACGTTTCAACCTCCATCAGTGTGTGAACTTCTGTCACCGCATAAGCTATTGCATTTCATCATATCAGTATGTAAAGTGTATCCCTCTCATTATTTTATCTCCAGTTGTATCTCCTTGTACCCACACTCAGACAAACAGAATGACAGAATGACAGACATCCTTTGTGGTTCCTCCATCTTTGCCATCGTGTAATTGCATTTTCTCTCTCATCACTCACTCAGTGTGCCAGGGAGAGCTGGACTGGGGTTACTGTGGTGATTCGCCTGACCTTACTCCATGGAAACCAGCCCCATTGGCATATAGAGAGGGGGGAGGGAAGTGGGGTGAGATAACTGTCTTCTGGAACACTGGTTTCTTGCTAAGTGAAAAGTGTGTTCAGGTGGAAGGAGGGAAGAGGGGGAGACCACTGTGTTCTGGAACGCTCTTTTTTCCCCAGAGTGAAATAATCAGTTCCTTAGGGGTGTTAGGAAGGGTGGATTTGTGTATGCTCTTGCTCTCCCTCCCTCCCTCCATCACTTCATTATTAATCGGGGATGGCTGTGAGTTCAGCTTCAGAGAGAAAGGGGCCAGCTGATGACATTTGGGCTGTTGCTGTAAGTCCACAGGGAGGGGGACTTACAGCAACACCATGTGTGAATCAGTGGGTTAACACTCTGATCCACACTGTCACCACTGCTTTGGTGTGTGTTTCTCCAGAGTCACCGTGACTCTGTGAACATGTTCTAAGCGTTCTACTTCTTATTGTAGCACAGTGTCACAGGGATGAGGTGACATTCTAGCAAGGCCCAACAGGAATACAACAGTTTGTTATCTAATGATCAGTCATTGTGCATTGTCTATGCTGCCTTTGTGAGAGTTGTAGGCACTGTGCCTGCTTTAAGGTCACATTTGCACCTGTTTGTCAGGCTTACATTTTTTATTGCCATTTCATATTATTCAGAACGTGGAAAGTGATTCATATTGAATAACAGGTGTCACAAGAGAATGCTGCCCTGTACTTGCTGTTAAACCATGACCAAATAACAGTTCTCAATTCTCTGTAGTGGGATTTCAACCAATCCTTGTGTAGTTTGGAATGTCTTCTACCTCAAATCTATTTTTATTTGTTACGTACACAGCTAACAGCAGGTGAAAGGTGCAGTGAAATGCTTGCGTGCAGTGGAGTAAAGTACTTAAGTTAAAATACCTTAAAAATAACACTTATCAAGAGAACATCCCTGGGTATCCCTACTGTCTCTGATCTGGCGGAGTCATTAAACACAAATGCGTTGTTTATAAATGATGTCTGATATTTGGAGTGTGCCCCTGGCTATCTATAAATGGAAAAAAAAACAAAGGGAATGTGAAATGATTTATACTTTCACATTTGATACTCAAGTATATTTTAGAAATTACATTTACTTTTGATACTTACAGTTGAAGTCGGAAATGTACATACACTTAGGTTGGAGTCACTAAAACTCGTTTTCAACCACTCCACAAATTTCTTGTTAACAAACTATAGTTTTGGCAAGTCGGTTAGGACATCTACTTTGTGCATGACACAAGTACATTTTTCCAACAATTGTTTACAGACAGATTATTTCACTTATAATTCACTGTTTCACAATTCCAGTGAGTGAGTTTACATACACTAAGTTGACTGTGCCTTTAAACGGCATGGGAAATTCCAGAAAATGATGTCATGGCTTTAGAAGCTTCTGATAGGCTAATTGACATCATTTGAGTCAATTTGAGGTGCACCTGCGGATGCATTTTAAGGCCTACCTTCCAACTCAGTGCCTCTTTGCTTGACATCATGGGAAAATCAAAAGAGATCAGCCAAGTCCTCAGAACAAAATGGTAGACCTCCACAAGTCTGGTTCGTCATTGGGATTCATTTCCAAACGCCTGAAGGTACCACATTCATCTGTACAAACAATAGTACGCAAGTATAAACACCATGGGGCCACGCAGCCATCTTACCGCTCAGGAAGGTGACGCATTCTGTCTCCTAGAGATGAATGTACTTTGGTGCAAAAAGTGCAAATCAATCTCAGAACAACAGCAAAGGACCTGGTGAAGATGCTGGAGGAAACAGGTACAAAGTATCTATATCCACAGTAAAAACGAGTCCTATATCGACATAACCTGAAAGGCCGCTCAGCAAGGAAGAAGCCACCGCTCCAAAACCGCCATAAAAAAGCCAGACTACGGTTTGCAAATGCACATGGGGACAAAGATCTTACTTTTTGGAGAAATGTGCTCTGGTCTGATGAAACAAAAATAGAACTGTTTGGCCATAATGACCATTGTTATGTTTGGTGGAAAAAGGGGGAGGCTTGCAAGCCAAAGAACACCATCCCAACCGTGAAGCACGGGGGTGGCAGCATCATGTTGTGGGGGTGCTTTGCTGCAAGAGGGACTGGTTTTGTGCATCACAAAATAGATGGCATCATGAGGTGGAAATTTACGTGGATATATTGAAGCAACATCTCAAGACATCAGTCAGGAAGTAAAGATTTGGTCGCAAATGAGTCTTCCAAATGGAAAATGACCCATTTGGACAAGGACAACAAAGGACAACAAAGTCAAGGTATTGGAGTCGACATCACAAAGCCCTGACCTCAATCCTATAGACAATTTGCAGGCGGAACTGAAAAAGCGTGTGCGAGCAAGGAGGCCTACAAACCTGACTCAATTACACCAGCTCTGTCAGAAGGAAGGGGCCAAAATTCACCCAACTTATTGTGGGAAGCTTGTGGAAGTCTACCTGAAATGTTTGACTCAAGTTAACCAATATAAAGGCAATGGTACCAAATACTAATTGAGTGTATGTAAACGTCTGACCCACTGGGAATGTGATGAAAGAAATAAAAGCTGAAATAAGTCATTCTCTCTACTATTATTCTGACAGTAAGTACAGTTGAAGTCGGAAGTTCACATGCACCTTAGCCAAATACATTTTAACTCAGTTTTTCTCAATTCCTGACATTTAATCCTAGTTAAAATTCTCTGTCTTAGGTCAGTTAGGATCACCACTTTATTTTAAGAATGTGAAATGTCAGAATACTAATAGAGAGAATTGCTTATTTCAGCTTTTATTTCCCTCAGTACATTCCCAGTAATGCAAAGAGGCACTGAGTTTGAAGGTAGGCCTTGAAATACACGGAGGTACACCTCCAATTGACTTAAATTATGTCAATTAGACTATCAGAAGCTTCTAAAGCCAGGATATAATTTTCTGGAATTTTCCAAGCTGTTTAAAGGCACAGTCAACTTAGTGTATGTAAACTTCTGACCCACTGGAATTGTGATACAGTGAATTATAAGTGAAATAATCTGTCTGTAAACAATTGTTTGAAAAATTACTTGTGTCATGCACAAAGTAGATTTCCTAACCGACTTAGTTTGTTAACAATAAGTTTGTGGAGTGGTTGAAAAATGAGTTTTAGTGACTCCAACCTGAGTGTATGTAAACTTCCGACTTCAACTGTATATTTGAAACCAAATACTTTCAGACTTTTACTCAAGTAGTATTTTACTGGATGTCTTTCACTTTTACTCTAGTCATTTTCTACTAAGGTATCTTTACTTGTACTCAAGTATGAGAATTGGGTACTTTTTCCACAAGCAGTGCTAGCTCCCTTAACATTGCAGTGCTAATTTCAATATGATAATAATCAGAAGTCAATCAAAAATAAGAAGTAATTAGAAGGTGGTAAACTGATATGTACACAATAGAATATACAGTATAGATAATGAACAATGGGATATACAGTGTATATATAATGAATGTGCTATGTCAAGTTTGACAGTATTTAAAAACATAAAGTGGGTAGTGTCTTGGTCATGCAGTTAAATACCTAGTATATAATAGAACAGCAGTGTTAGCTGTGTGCGTGTGTGTAAGGGTTGGATGTGTGGGGAATGCTGCTAACATGCTGAGCCCACCGCCCGCTTCGAGTGCAAAATAAATGTACACATACATGTTATTCATTGCACCCACACTGCTCACACGCGTCAACGAGCGTCTGTGTATCCAGGCTCTAAAATAGAACTAAATAGAACGCGGACGCAAGCGCACGAGTGGTCTGGTCAGCATGTTAGGAGCAGTTTTTTTTTTGATGTGCAAGTAGTCTCTAAGGTGCAGGTTTGAGCAGGTAGACATCTTGGGTTAGTTGTTCAACAGTCTAATGGCCTGGTGGTAGAAGCTTTCTTGGAGCCTGTTGGTCCGAAACCCAATGCTCCGATACCATTTGCCAGATGATAACATAATGAGCAGTCCATGGTTTGGGTGACTGGCATACTTGAAGATCTTCCTGGCCTTCCTCAGACACGGCTTGGTGTAAATGCAGCCTTGTCACCTGTGATAAAAGTCAGTATTCGACATCCATCCATGTCTGAGGACGTCGGGAGATGAAGTGGAAACCGTCCACTAGGGGCATCTGCCTCTGGTGTCAAACATTGCATGTTCTAATCCAGCGATGGAAAGTTGTTTTTGAAATGTTTGTTTTAAGCCTATCCCAAACCTTAACCCTTACCTTAACCTTTCACATGTGAGTTCCGAATAACGCTTGCCCCAGCGTGAGTTGTTTTATGCACATGATGTCAAAATACACTCACTGTTCCAAAATGTGATTGTTGCGCAACAGGACAGTTAACGTGCGCTGCCTGCTAATTATCTATCGGCTATGTTTCATCTTCATCAATTTTTCCAAAAATTCTAACAAGTATTTTTTTCTAACAACAGTTTGAATTGAGGTGTGTTCCACCTCCTCATTAATTCACAAATAAGTAGCCCATTTCAGTGTTGCAAAATGTTTTTATGTTTGAGGCTTTACTGAGCCGGACAACCTTCCCTCTTCGAGGAGAGCCCTTCCCTAAGTATGCAGACATATAAACACATTTTCTGGCCGGTGCTCTGGCCGGTGCTCACATTTTCTAGCCAGTGCTCGCATTTTTGCATTGATATTATTCTTACAAATAATAACTTTGGACATGTTTGCACTCCTATGTAAGTATTTTATTTTACTTCACGAGGCAAGTCAGTTAAGAACAAATTCTTATTTACAATGACAGCCTGCCTAGGCAAAATCCTAACCTGGCCATTTGTGATACAACCTGGAATCGAACAAGGGTCTGTAGTGACGCCTCTAGCACTGAGATGCAGTGCCTTAGACCGCTGCGCCACTCAGGAGCCTAAAAAGTGAGTGCTTTATTTTCTGTATGCCGTGGTGTCGTTTCTACTGTAGCATACGGTCTGTAGGTCTGTAAGTATGTATGTATGGAGCATAATGTGTTTACCGTTTTATTCACGTTTTCAAGTACTGGTCACAAATAATGCATTCCGATTATTGCATAGATTGTAATAGACACCTATGATTTGTGTAAAATACTTTTTTGAAGGTTGTACTGATTATAATGAGCTAATGCTAAGATATTTGCCAGCTATGTGTGGCGCCATGTTTGTTGACATTATACAATGCATTCTGGGTGTCACGTAAACGTCTCAGACCAAATATATTATAATGAGATAAAGGAATGAAAAAATAAAATAAGGTGAAGGAATGGTTCACTCATCTTCCGAGTAAACTTCCGGAGGTGAATGAAGGGACGTGAACGATCATAGATGACACACCCCCTTCAACATGCATACTGCAAACAGACCTTACTCCTCTTGTCTCCTCTTATTATCTTTGGTTGACGCGAAAAAAACAAATATGCCGACGCGCACAAACTACCCATCCTATGATTACTTTCGATTTCTAGAAAGTGTTTTATTTAATTATTTCGATCAATGTTGAGCGCACCTGTAATGTGATGAATTATAAATAGTAATTGCTATTAGCTTATTCATATTGTGGTTTCTGTTTTCTAAATATGACTTCTTGTGTTATGTCAGTCTTTCCTCAGTTAGCACTAGGACTAATGTAGCCTACATTTTCCAGTTTGGATGATTGTGTATGCTGTCTTCTGTAAATGTCTGAATATTGCATCCCAAGTAAACTGGCCACATTCAGGACATAACTTTGTAAGGACTGTGTTTGCGCAAAATGTTAGCTCAAATGCTGACTTGCATCAATCGAAACTGGACGTTCTAAATAAACGTTCTAATCACACCAGTTTGAGCATATGCTGCAGGGACCACTGTAGAATGATCACACCAGTTTGCTGATAAGTGTGAAAAGGTTAACCATTCAGAGTACATGCCTAAACTTAACCCTAACTCTAAGAATTTGGAGTTAATGCCTGAACTTAACCCTAACCTTCAAAATCCAGAGTTAATACCTAAACTTAACCATTAACCCTTCGAAATGTCCCATTTGGAACAACTTCGAAACTTGACATTTTGAAACATGGATGAATGTCTAATTCTGACGTGAGACTGAAAGCTGGTTGGTAAATGTTCTGGAAGGCAAAGAGCATTCCCCCAGTGACGTATTAGGCCCTCTGCACCACCCTCTGTAGACCCTTGTGTTTGAGGGCGGTGCAGTTGCCATACCAGGCAGTGATACAGGAAGTAAGTGAGTGGGATGGTGTTAGGTAGCATCTGTCTGTTGTCCCACAGCAGATTAACATATTCTTTAGTTCATATATTTTTGTTGGGTAGTTTAGACAAATAAATTGTCTAAATGGGATAGAACCAATAAACCAATCCACTCTACACACAATAGAAAATGGCCTTCTCAGTTACCATTGAAAGTGGGCCTTATCAGCCAAATTAATATTTATGAAGGTTTAATCCATACACTGCTGAGTTATGTCATTAGAGAAGAGCACTTTTCAACATAAATTCTACATTTACAGTATTTCCCCCAACTCTGATTATTCCTCTATTATACACTAGCAGACTTACTCAATGAATCCGGATTTTCAATTTTTCAATAATTGACCTTTAAGCACTTTGATAATTTATACATTTGTCTGCCACAACTTTCCCAATGGCCCAAGGGCATATTATAAAAGTGTTTGATGTTTTACAGTATTGCAAAGGAAGGACACACCAGTCCTAGAGGGGATTTAAATCACTCGTACATGAGGAACCAATTCAAGCACACACACACACACACACACACGCACATGTACCCTCTCATCTAGTAAAGTTTATAGCTTAGTGGCTTCACATATATTCTTTCTTCAATATTTCATTGGATGAGCAGAACCATTGAAGTTCCCCTATAGCTGTGAGTGATGAAGTGCTGTCAGTAGAGCTGGGGAGAGAGAAGTGTCTTTATATCTGTCACCCAGACATACCTAGAGGCTGTGTGTTTAATCCAGCCAGACAGTACTGTACAGGTCACACAGCTCCCTGAAGAGCCCAGTCCATCCTGGTCTCAACAGTTAGGCTGCTAGGTCCAGCATTCTCAGTCTGTTATAGTCAGTATTCATGTGACACTGGCTTTAGGATGCTACATCCCGCATCCAGCTCTGTCCCTGCTCGCTCAACAAGCCTCTCTGCCATAAATGAAATGTGAACTGTGAAGGTGTCAGGGAAATTAAATACAGTATATACAGTACCAGTCAAAGGTTTGGACACACCTACTCATTCAAGAGTTTTTCTTTACATTACTATTTCCTACATTGTAGAATAGTAGTGAATACATCAAAACTATTAAATAACAAATAACACATATGGAATCATGTAGTAACCAAACAAGTGTTAAACAAATCAAAATATATTTTATATTTTAGATTCTTCAAAGTAGCCACCTTTTGCCTTGATGACAGCATACTCTTGGCATTCTCTCAACCAGCATCATGAAATAGTCACCTGGAATGCATTTCAATTAACAGGTGTGCCTTGTTAAAGGTTAATTTGTGGAATTTCTTTCCTTCTTAATGTGTTTGAGCCAATCAGTTGTGTTGTGACATTGTAGGGGTGGTATACAGAAGATGGTGCCATGTTTTCTCCAGAGGTGATTCTTGGCATTCAGGCAAAAGAGTTCAATCTTGGTTTCATCAGACCAGATCAGACCAAACTCCAAGCGGACTGTCATGTGCCTTTTATTGAGAAGTGGCTTCCGTCTGGCCACTCAACCATAAAGGCCTGATTGGTGGAGTGCTGAAGAGATGGTTGTCCTTCTGGAAAGTTCTCTCATCTCCACAGTGGAACTCTGGAGATCTATCAGGTTCTTGGTCACCTCCCTGACCAAGGCACTTCTCTCCCGATTGCTCAGTTTGGCCGGGCAACGAACTCTAGGAAGAGTCTTGGTGGTTCCAAACTTCTTCCATTTAAGAATGATGGAGGCCACTGTGTTTCTCGGGGACCATCAATGCTGCAGAAATGTTTTGGCACCCTTTGGTTTTTGCTCTGACATGTACTGTACCTTATTTAGACAGGTGTGTGTGCATTTCCAAATCATGCCCAATAAATGTAATTTACCAGGTGGACTCCAATCAAGAACAGGTGGACTCCAATCAAGTTGTGGAAACATCTCAAGGATGATCATTGGAAACAGGATGCCCAAATTTCTAAAAACCTGTTTTCGCTTTATCATTTGGGGTATTGTGTGTAGATTAGTTTTTTTTTTTCATAAAACAAAATGTGGAAAAAATGGAGGGGTCTGAATAATAGACGGCAGGAAGCATGGTGATGTGATGTACTGGGACGTACACACTACCCTCAGTAGCTCCTTACAATTGGATGCCAAGCAGTTGCCATACCAGGCGGTGATGCAACTGATCAGGATGCTCTCAATGGTAAAGCTGTAGAACTTTTTGAGGATCTGGGTACCCATTCCAAATCTTTTTAGTCTCCTGAGGGGGAAAAGGTGTTGTCGTGCCCTTTTCACGATTGTCTTGGTGTGTTTGGACCATGATAGTTTGTTGGTGATGTGGACACCAAGGAACTTGAAACTCTCGACATGCTCCACTACAGCCCTGTAGATGTGATTGGGGGCATGTTTGGCCCTCCTTTTCCTGTAGTCCACGTTCAGCTTCTTTGTCTTGCTCACGTTGAGGGAGAGCTTTTTGTCCTGGGACCCCATAGGCTGACTCATCGTTGTCGGTGATCAAGCCTACAACTGTTGTGGCGTCAGCAAACTTAATGATGGTATTGGAGTTATGCTTGGCTGTGCAGTCGTGGGTGAACAGGGATTACAGGAGGGGACCGAGCACCAACCCCGGAGGTGCCCCCGTGTTGAGTATCAGCGTGACAGATGTGATGTTGCCTACCCTTACCACCTGGGGGAGGCCCGTCAGGAAGTCCAGAATCCAGTTGCAGAGGGGGGTGTTTAGTCCCAGTGTCCTTGCTTAGGTTTGAGCTATTTGGGCACTATGGTGTTGAACGCTGAGCTGTGTCAATGAACACCATTCTCACATGGGTGTTCCTTTTGTCCATGTGGGAAAGGGCAGAGTGGAGAGTGTGATTGAGATTGCGTCATCTGTGGATCTGTTGGGGCAGTATGCGAATTGGAGTGGGTCTAGGGTTTCCGGGATGATGGTGTTGATGTGAGCCATGACCAGCCTTTCAAATCACTTCATGGCTAATGACGTGAGTGCTACAGGGTGGTAGTCATTTAGGCAGGTTACCTTCGCTTTCTTGGGCACAGGGACTATGGTGGTCTGCTTGAAACTTGTAGGTATTATTCTCAGGGAGAGGTTGAAAATGTCTGTAAAGACACTTGCCAGTTGCTTTGCGCATGATCTGAGTACACGTCCTAGTAATCTGTCTGGCCCGTGGCTTGTGGATTTTGACCTGTTTAAAGGTCTTGCTCACATCTGCTACTGACAGCGTGATCACACAGTCGTCCAGAACAGCTGGTGCTCTCATGCATGCTTCTGTGTTGCTTGCCTCGAAGCAAGCATAAAAGACATTTAACTCGTCTGGTAGGCTCGCGTCACTTGGAAGCTCGCGGCTGAGTTTCCCTTTGTTTCCCGATGTTGGGACAGTGAATAGCTGATGTCCCCCAGACTGTTTGTAATGTTTGTATACTCTTTGATAGTTTTTGCTATTATATATTTTGAGTTGCTTTTATATATGAAAATAACAAGAAAAAACAAGAAGTTTCTCCCATTCTAGGACAATAATGGACTATGTGGGCAAGTTATGCAACTGCTGATATTTTTGTGGCTGCAAATAGAATCAATCACCATTTTGTTTCTCATTGTTGAACATGAGATGAGAAAAGAGATACTGATCAGTGTTTAGAGATGATCATTACAGAGTTTTTTTTGCTCATAACCTTCACAGATGAAGGATGTGTATAGTATAGATACAGTGCATTATGAAAGTATTCAGACTTTTTCTTATGCTACAGCCTTATTCTAAAGTGGATTAAATTCATTTATACCCTATAATGATGAAGCAAAAACAGACCCATTGCTGTGAGACTCAAAATTGAGCTCAGGTGCTGTCATGCCTTGACCTTAGAGAGCCGTTCTATTTCTCTATTTGGTTAGGTCAGGGTGTGATTTGGGTGGACATTCTATGTTTTCTATTTCTTCATTTTTGGCTGAGTGGGGTTCCCAATCAGAGGCATCTGTCTATCGTTGTCTCTGATTGGGAATAATGCTTAGGCAGCCTTTTTACCACCTAATGTTGTGGGTAATTATTTATTTTCTGTGAGTGTTTGTGTGCGACACGGTTGCGTCACATTCGGTTTCTGTTTACCTGTTTTTTTGTGAAGGTTTCACTTTTATTAAAGATGTGGAATTACATGCACGCTGCGCCTTGGCTCATTTATGACAGGGAGTTTGAAGACAGTGAACGTGACAGAATCACCCACCATTAAAAGACCCAGCAGCGTGCACCAACTTGGAGGACGAGATGGACCGGGGAGGAGATTATGGCAGGGGACAAGACCCTGTCATGGAAGCAGGCGGAGGCAGCGAAGTTAGATCAACAACAGAAGCCCGAGAGGCAGCTCCAAAAAAAAATTGGGGGGGGCACACAGGGAGATTGGCGTAGTCAGGGTTTAGACCTGAGCCAACTCCCCGTGCTTACCGTGAGGATCATGTGACCGGTCAGGCACCGTGTTATGCGGTGATGCGCACAGTGTCTCCAGTGAGCATTCACATGCCGGTGCGCTCTGTGCCAGTGCCCCCGCATTTCCCGGGCGGAAGTGGGCATCCAGCCAGGACGGGTTGTGCCAGCTCTACGCTCGAGACCTCCAGTGCGCCTCCACGGCCCAGTGTATCCGGTGCCTGCTCCACGCACCAGGCTTCCAGTGCATCTCCCCAGTCCGGTGAGACCTGTTCCGGTTCCACGTACCAGGCCTCCAGTATGTCTCCCAAGCCTGGTAAGCTCTGTGGCAGCTCCACGCACCAGGCTTCCAGTACGTATCCTCAGTCCGGTGAGACCTGTTCCGGATCCACGTACGAAGCCTCCAGTGATATATCCAGGGCACGAAGCCTCCAGTGATGATCCATGGCCCGGAGCCTGTAGTGATGATCCATGGCACAAAGCCTCCAGTCATAATCCATGGCCCGGAGCCTCCAATGATAATCCATAGCACAAAGCCTCCAGTGATGATCCATGGGCCGGAGCTTGTAGTGATGATCCATGGCACGAAGCCTCCAGTGATAATCCATGGCCCAGAGCCTGTAGTGATGATCCATGGCACGAAGCCTCCAGTGATAATCCATGGCCGGAGCCTCCAGTGATAATCCATGGCACGAAGCCTCCAGTGATAATCCATGGCCCGGAGCCTCCAGTAATAATCCATGGCACGAAGCCTCCAGTGATGATCCATGGCCGGAGCCTGCAGTAAAAATCCAGGGTACGGAGCCTCCAGCGACGGACCCCAGTCCGGAGCCTCCAGCGAAGGTCCCCAGTACGGAGCCTCCAACGACGGTCCCCAGTCCGGTCCGCAGCCTGCAGCGACGGTCCCCAGTCCGGACCGGAGCCTCCAGCGACATTCCCCAGTCCGGACCGGAGCCTCCAACGGCGGTCCCCAGTCTGGTCCGCAGCCTGCAGCGACGGTCCCCAGTCCGGTCCGCAGCCTGCAGCGACGGTCCCCAGTCCGGACCGGAGCCTCCAGCGACATTCCCCAGTCCGGACCGGAGCCTCCAATGACGGTCCCCAGTCTGGTCCGCAGCCTGCAGCGACGGTCCCCAGTCCGGACCGAAGCCTCCAGCGACGTTCACCAGTCCGGACCGGAGCCTCCAGCGACGGTCCCCAGTGCGGTCCGGAGCCTGCAGCGACGGTCCCCAGTCCGGTCGGCAGCCTTTTTGCCACCTAATGTTATTATTATTTATTTTCTGTGTGTGTTTGTGTGCGACACGGTTGCGTCAAGTTCAGTTTCTGTTTACCTGTTTTTTTGTGAAGGTTTCACTTTTATTAAAGATGTGGAATTACATGCACGCTGCACCTTGGCTCATTTATGACAGGGAGTTTGAAGACAGTGAACGTGACAGGTGCACCATGTTTTCATTGATCATCCTTGAGATGTTTCTACAACTTGATTGGAGTCTACTCCTCAGTAAAAGGCACATGACAGCCCGCTTGGTGTTTGCCAAAATGCACGTAAAGACTCTCAGGCCATGAGAAACAAGATTCTCTGGTCTGATGAAACCAAGATTGAACTTTTTGGCCTAAATGCCAAACATCACGCCTGAAGGAAACGAGGCACCATCCCTATGGTGAAGCATGGTGGTGGCAGTATCATGCTCTGGGGATGTTTTTCAGCGGCAGGGACTGGGAGACTAGTCATTATCAGGGGAAAGATGAACAGAGAATAGTACAGAGAGATCCTTGATGAAAACCTGCTCCAGAGTACTCAGGACCTCAGACTGGGGCAAAGGTTCACCTTCCAACAAGACAACGACCCTAAGCACACAGCAAATACAGCACAGGAGTGGCTTTGGGAACAAGTCTCTGAATGTTTTGAGTGGCCCAGCCAGAGCCTGGACTTGAACTCAATCGAACATCTCTGGAGAAACCTGAAAATAGCTGTACAGCAACGCTTCCCATCCAACATGACAGAGCTTGAGAGGATCTGCAGAGAAGAATGGGAGAAACTCCCCAAATACAGATGTGCCAAGCTTGTAGCGTCATACCCATGAAGACTCAATGCGATAATCGCTGCCAAAGGTGCTTCATCAAAGTACTAAGTAAAGGATCTGAATACATATGTAAATGTGATATTTAAGAGAAACATGTCATGTGTTTTATTATAACGGTAGTGTGACATGGGAAAAGCACAACAGTGGCATATGATTGGTGGAGAACTGTCAGTGAAGAAGTAATGGACCCTTGGTTAGGTGTTCAGTGCTTCAGACGAGCACTTCTTCTCATGTTCGTTTTTACATAAAGAAGAGGCTCTTTCTCTCTTACTCCTTCCTTCCTTCCTTCCTTCCTTCCTTCCTTCCTTCCTTCCTTCCTTCCTTCCTCCCTCACGCTCTCCTTCTTTCTCTCATGCACACTCACACAGAGACCGTTATAATCACTATCTCTCTCTCTCTCTCTCTCTCTCTCTCTCTCTCTCTCTCTCTCTCTCTCTCTCTCTCTCTCTCTCTCTCTCTCTCTCTCTCTCTCTCTCTCTCTCTCTCTCTCTCTCTCTCTCTCTCTCTCTCTCTCTCTCTCTATCAATCTCAAATCAATTCAATTTCAATTTAAGGGGCTTTATTGGCATGGGAAACATACCTTTACATTGCTAAAGCAAGTGAAATAGATAAACAATAACAAATTTACAGTAACAATTACACTCACAAAATAAACATTTCAAACGTCTTATTACGTATATATACAGTGTTGTAATAATGTGCAAATAGTTAAAGTACAAAAGGGAAAATAAATAAATATATATATATATATATAGATTGTATTTACAATGATGTTTGTTCTTCACTGGTTGCTATTTTCTTGTGGCAACAGGTCACACATATTGCTGCTGTGATTGCACACTGTGGTATTTCACCCAATAGATATGGGATTTCATCAAAATTACATTTTTTTAATGCTTCGTAGGTCTGTGTAATCTGAGGGAAATATGTGTCTCTAATATGGTCATACATTTGGCAGGAGGTTAGTAAGTGCGGCTCAGTTTCCACCTCATTTTGTGGACAGTGTGCATATAGCCTGTCCTCTTGAGAGCTAGGTCTGCCTTCGTCTGCCTTTCTCAGTAGCAAGGCTGAGTCTGTACATAGTCAAATATTTCCTTCATTCTGAGTCAGTCACAGTGGTCAGGTATTTTGCCCATGTGTACTCTCTGTTCAGGGTCAAATAGCGTTCTAGTTTGCAGTTTTTTTGTAAATTCTTTCCAATATGTCAGGTATTATTTCCAATATGTCTGCATGCATTATTTGGTGTTTTATGTTGTACACAGAGGATATTTTTTTAGAATTCTGCATGCAGACTCAATTTGGTGTTCGTCCCGTTTTGTAAATTCTTGGTTGGTGAGCGGATCCAAGACCTCACAACCATAAAGGGTAATGGAGTCTATAACTAATTCAAGCATTTTTTGCCAGATCCTAATTGGTATGTCAAATTTTATGTTCCTTTTGATGGCATAGAAGGCCCTTCTTGCCATATCTCTCAGATCGTTCACAGCTTTGTGGAAGTTACCAGTGGCGCTGATGTTTAGGCCGAGGTATGTATAGTTTTTTATGGGCTCTAGGGCAATGGTGTCTAGATGGAATTTGTGGTCCTGGTAACTGGACCTTTTTTGGAATACTATTTTTGTCTTACTGAGATTTACTGTCAGGGCCCAAGTCTGACAGAATCTGTGCAGAAGGTGCTGCTGTAGGCCCTCCTAGGTTGATGACAGAAGCACCAGATCATCAGCAAACAGTAGACATTTGACTTCAGATTCTAGTAGGGTGAGGCCGGGTGCTGCAGACTGTTCTAGTGCCCTCGCCAATTCGTTGATATATATGTTGAAGAGGGTGGGGCTTAAGCTGCATCCCTGTCTCACCCCCCGGCCCAGTAGAAAGAAATGTGTGTGTTTTTTTGCCAATTTTAACCGCACACTTGTTGTTTGTGTACATGGATTTTATAATGTCGTATGTTTTTCCCCCAACACCACTTTCCATCAATTTGTATAGCAGACCCTCATGCCTAACTGAGTCGAAAGCTTTTTTGAAATCAACATAGCATGATATGCTTTTGTTTTGGTTTGTTTGTTTGTCAATTACAGTGTGCAGGGTGAATACCTGGTCTATTGTATGGTAATTTGGTAAAAAGCCAATTTGACATTTGCTAAGTACATTGTTTTCGCTTAGGAAATGTACGATGTTAATGATAATGCAGAGGATTTTCCCAGGGTTACTGTTGAACATATCCCACGGTAGTTATTGCTGTCAAATGTGTCTCCACTTTTGTGATTTGGGGTGATCGGTCCTTGGTTCCAAATATTGGGGAAGATGCCAGAGCTGAGGATGATGTTAAAGAGTTTAAGTATAGCCAATTGGAATTTGTGGTCTGTATATTTTATCATTTCATTTAGGTTACCGTCAACCCCACAGACCTTCTTGGGTTGGAAGGTTTGTATTTTGTCATGTAGTTCATTCAATGTAATTGGAGAATACAGTGGGTTCTGGTAGTCTTTAATAGTTGATTCTAAGATTTGTATTTGATCATGTATATGTTTTTGCTGCTTGTTCTTTGCTATAGATTAAAGAGCCAAAATCTATACCTATCAATCTCTCTCCATTTACAGCATCTCTATTTCTAATTCTCTCTCTCTCTGAAGATGAAGTCGTTTGGAGTTTTGTATGCAGTAGAAAGCATACTACCACCCTTTCATTTAAATTGAGTGATTACCTTCTTCTACAGACAATGAGATGTGGCAGCATTCATCCTCTCTTGATATTTGTCTGATAAACTTTTTCTTTAAGCCATGGCAAAACTAAATGTCATGGTGATTATTGACTGAACCTCCTTGAACTTTACAGTATGTAACAAGAGTGGTAATAATGATGCTCCTGGCCAAAGCTGTCATTCATGCGATGCAGATGATGTGTCACTCATATTGGCTACGTGCTCATATTCATTATCAGTGAACTAATGGCACATAATGCATGTTATCTCTGATTGGCTGTGACTGATAGACAAGCCTTTGTTTTTTTCTCTCTATAGAACGCAGAACTGAACACAAACCAGTGAGAAAAAAAGTGAAAGATCAAATTTGCCTGCCTGCCTGCCTCCCTCCTTCCCTCCCTCCAAATTCCTCCACCCCCTTAATTTGTTGCCGGGGCAGATTAGAGGAGTGCGTGATGACAAACCACTCGGCATAGTGAGAGTGTGTTACATCGAACTCACACACACACTCTCCAGGTCTCCCATGAGGCCTTCTCTCCCTCACTCTCTCTACTCCATACAGTTGTGATGTAACTGATGCACTGTCTGCCTGAACGGGCCAGGCCAAGAGCTAGCAGCTACATCAGCACCAGCTTTACCTAGAACCCTAGAGGAATCAGCAGCGTCCATCTTAGAGCGAGATAAACAACACACCACACTACCTCATGCAGTCTGACTCACTGGCTCACTCCTCAAAGCACAGTGAGGGAGATTAGTTATGTCCTTGTGCTTTCATGGCTTTAGTTATCTCATGTGGCTTTGTGTGTTGTGTAAGAAGCTCTGAAAAGTTGTTGTAGCTATCTGTTAGATTCCAAGTAATGGACGTTCCACAGGGTGTCTGTGTTGTGGTGAGGGAATGTTGTTTTGGATTAATGGTGGGCAGATCCTGTTTGAGCCTGATCCGTGACGTGTCATGTGGTGGGACTGATTTTATTGGAAGTGGATTAGCTACAGTAAACCCATCTTGTTTCTCATATGGACCAACTTACTGTAGGGGCACCTTGCCATGGCCTTTACCCCTATCACCCACCATCCATTCATGCTATAAAATGTCCCATTTTCTCCCTAAATTAATTGCTTTCGTGCCATGTTTCTGGTGACAGCAGGTAGCGATCTGCAGCAGATACCGTCTCCTCCTAATCAGTCATGTATTAGTAATGTGTCCAGCTGTTCCACTATCCAGCCAGAGACCCTCCATCCTCTCACTCTCACTCTCTCCCTCTCTCTATCTCTATCGCCTCTGCATTGATCTCTGCTCATCCTAATTCATATTCTGAATTATGATCAACACTGTCTTAGGAGCTCAGCCATATCTGATAAATGGTCACATAACTTAGGTTTGTTGTGTTAGATTTCTGTGTTTGGACTGTATATTCGTTTTGAAAACTATAATGGCACAAACATTTTGTGCATTTGACAGTTTTATTAAAGTCTGAGCCAGTGTGTGTGTTTGTGTGTATGACTCTGTACAATATTTATGCATAATTGGTTATAACAAATTGGTGAAAATGCTTTCATATGTCTGCCATAGCCCTGATGTATGGCCCTGGGAAATCTGAAACCGCAGCCTGTAGTGTAGAATACTAATTACTTTCTCTTTCTCTATCTTTCTCTCTCTCTCCCCTCTATATCTCTCTTTGTTTTCCCTCCCTCCCTCCCTCCCTCCCTCCCTCCCTCCCTCCCTCCCTCCCTCCCTCGCGCTCTGTCTTTCTCTCCCCCTTCTCCTTCTCTCTCTCTGCTCTGCTAAAGTAAGACCTGTGTCTACTCTAAGTGTCCCAGTGAGGAGCATGTGGTGAGGGCCATGTCTCTGGAGATGGAGAAGAGTGTCACTAAGTTGATGTATGACTTCCAGGGGAACTCTACCTCTGACGACGACTCAGGCTGCGCACTGGAGGAATACGCCTGGGCGCCCCCTGGTCTCAGCCCTGAGCAGGTACACCATCCACTTTGTACCCCTCTTTTCCCCTTCTTCTTTTCCCCTTCTTAATTTTCCTAGTTATCTGAGAGGGGTGGAATCATTGATTGATAAACAAGCAGCAGAACTGATGGTTAATTGCTTTAAAACTCCCTCTATGGTGTCCTGAATTCAGAGAGAGAGAGAGAGAGAGAGAGAGAGAGAGAGAGAGAGAGAGAGAGAGAGAGAGAGAGAGAGAGAGAGAGAGAGAGAGAGAGAGAGAGAGAGAGAGAGAGAGAGAGAGAGAGAGAGAGAGAGAGAGAGAGAGAGAGAGAGAGAGAGAGAGAGAGAGAGAGAGAGAGAGAGAGAGAGAGAGAGAGAGAGAGAGAGAGAGAGAGAGAGAGAGAGAGAGAGAGAGAGAGAGAGAGAGAAAATAACAAATTAGCTGTCAAACATTTCATGGAAGTGCAAATGTGAAGAAATTACTCAACTGTCACTGTTGAGGTGACACGACATGAGCAGAGTGGTCAGAGCCCAACCTAATGACAACCGTGACCAAACCATGAAGATGACCTGATGGATAATCTGTGGACTGCATCATCTGAACGACATGAAAGTAATGAAATGATGGTGCCTCTTTTGGTTTCAGTGGTGTAATGATGGTGTGTATTATATATTCTAGAATTGTTTACTGTTTGTTGGATTGCTATGTTTTATTCTATCAGGATTGTCATTCCTAACCCCTCAAATTGGAACAAATTGAAACATAAACTTTCACCACAGAGAGAAAACAGCACAGACATAAAAATGATTACTTCTTTCCGTTGACGGGAGCTGTCCAGATGAGGGAGAAGTTAGTCCTTTGTTTGTTCTCAGGCTGAAGTAATAATTCCTGCTTGTCTCCACTGTAAAGTGCTGCACAGTGGGACCTGTGATGCGATGCTGCCATGCTCCCTTCCTCCCACCACCCCTTCCTCCATCGCTCCCTCCCTCTCTCCCATCCTTCCATCCTCCCTTCCCCTTCCGCCGACCCGCCCTCCCTCCTGCCCTCCCTTCCTTCTTTCCTTTCCCCACCCTCCCTTCCTCCCTCCCTTCAGGAGCTCTGTTAATAGATGACAGGCAGGGCTGATGATAGTTATTTTCTCCAGTTAGCCATCTTGACAGGATTCTGAGGGAGGCTGTGGCCTTTCTCTGAACCTACAGGAGATGAAGGCAATCAAGCCTGCTGGATGATTGTGACCTACAACTAAGTTTAGCGTCTGCTGTTGACTAGATGGCTGTTTTCTAGTGGATTGGAAGGCCCTAATTTATTTTGTGCAATGTTAGGTGTGAGCCACACAATGATTTTAGTTTAAATCTGCTCTGTATGTGTCAAGGATTATGTTGCAAATCATTGAGGTGTGACAAAACTTTAATTGTACCATAAGATTGTTGTGTTCTTGAAGAATAATTACCTGAAGCATTTTCCCTCCTTTCTATCATGTGACTTCAGCTCAGCAAGTTTTCCTGAATGCCTATAATTACTTTGATTGTAGCCTACAGGCATTCAGAAATCATAGATACTTTTCTATTTTCCCATCACTAGCTTTGAGGGTGGGCCAGCAACTGGAAGGTTGGCGGTTCAAATCCTACTGTAGACCAGGGCAAAAATCTAGTGGGAGTGAGCTGGCAGCTGGAGGTTTGCTGGCATTGATGTCTGAGGTTGAAGTAATAATTCCTGCTTGTCTCCACGGTAAAGTGCTGCACAAGTGGGACCTGTGATGCAATGCTGCCATGCTCCCTCCCTCCCTTCCATGTTCCCTAGAGTAAGGAACGTATTTGTTGGATAAAAAGCAGAAGACACATTTCCATCATATATGGACTAATAAAGCTAAGTAGAATAAGAGCCTACAATCGGGACTCTACAAAACACTGTCTGCAATTAAAGAGAACATTGCTCTCCAAGGCTGTGTCTGCTGCAGAGCCACAAGAGCCTTTGTTCCAGACACTTCTAGTTCCAGCCGTTGTTCTCAAGGCCAAGGATGATGGAGGACAGAACAATAACCAACACAGCAGAATATAAAGCCCATCATCTATTCATTAAAAACTGCTGCTTTCAGGTTCATCTGGGAGGGTTTTTTAACTTTTGTTTTTAATCGACAGACATTTTACCATTCAATTTACAGAGAGGGTAACGTTTGTAATGATAGGTAGGCACATGGCATACTTCAGGAAGGATCAGACTAGCCACTCTATCAATCCTGTCATTACAAAAAACCAACAATTGTTGAGTGCAAAAACAAACATGTACCAAGGCTGTAGAAGATGCTATCATTGTCACCATGCTGAACTAAGACCCTTAGCGTTTTGTGAGACTAAAGCCAGAGTGTTGTGGTTTGTGTCCCTGTCAGGTGCATCAGTACTACGGTTCTCTACCTGAGGACAGGGTGCCGTATGTGAACAGCCCAGGAGAGAAGCACCGCATCAAACAGCTGATTCACCAGCTGCCCCCGCACGACAACGAGGTGACACTAGTTTACCTGATTCCCTGTGTCTAGTGACCTTCGGCACATTTATGAAGGGATGTCTAATGTTTTTGATATGGGTGACGAAAGAGTGTTTTGGTTTGGTCGTCAGGTCCGATACTGCAACACACTGGACGACGAGGAGAAGAGGGAGCTCAAGCTCTTCAGTAACCAGAGAAAGAGGGACAACCTGGGAAGAGGCAATGTCCGCCCCTTCCCCTTGTCCATCAGTGGGGCCATCTGTGAACAGGTACTCACTGCTGACACAAAACAAACATGACAGAAAACCTACAGCACAAAGAGCAGAAACATAGAGGGCACCACTAGGGGATGGTGCAAATGGGATAAAATATGTGCTACAGCAAATCTAATTTCTATTTGAAAATAAATTCAGTTTTCTACTCAGATCTGTTCATGTCTAAATGAGATGCTTTCTTTGCCATTGTTTTTGGTTTGATGTCTAATCAGCAGGATTAGCCATAAAAGCCCTTCAGTGATAAGATCATGCACTTCACATTTAGAAACATTGGATTATTCATATCGTAACTGGCATTTTTCTCCCTTCTCTCCCTCCTCCTTCAATCTCCCCTCCTTCTCTCTCCACCTCCTTCTCCCCCCTCCTCCTTCCTTCCCACTCTTTTTCTCTCCCCCCGCCTTCTCTCTTCCTCCTCCTTCTCTCTACCCCTCCTTCTTCTTTCCCCCTCTGTACATTTATTTTCTCTCTCTCTCTCTCTCTCTCTCTCTCTCTCTCTCTCTCTCTCTCTCTCTCTCTCTCTCTCTCTCTCTCTCTCTCAGTGTGGGGGCCAGATAAATGGACGGGACATTGTGGTGTTTGCATCGCGGGCAGGCCACGGCCTGGTGTGGCACCCTCACTGCTTCGTGTGCTGCATGTGTGAGGAGCTCCTGGTGGACCTCATCTACTTCCACCAAGAAGGGAAGATCTACTGCGGCCGGCACCATGCCGAGAGGCTCAAACCCCGCTGCTGTGCCTGTGATGAGGTAAGCACGCCTGGGCTCAGAGGGCTGGGGTGGTGGGGGGTCGGCTGGAGCTCAGCGGGAGATGGGGTTTAAGGGGTATGGAGTGTTGAGGGGTGTCACCTTCCACATCTCAGTTATCTGAGGAAGTCTTGCTGGGTTTGACTAAGTCTTATTTCAGCTAATTCTAAGATATGTGTGATATTCACTTGGTAAGAATCTGTCTCCGCTTGGTGTGTATCTCTCACCCTCTCTAGTGGTCTATGGTTTGACAGTCTGTTCTCTGTCTTACCTGCATATTATCTTGAATTATTTTTGCTGATGATTTTGGATCTATTTTCTTTAGAAGATGCTATCAGGTTTGCTGATTGTTGTGATGAATGGTCTCTCTCTCTCTCTCTCTCTCTTTCTTTCTCTTTGCTTTGCTTTAGATTATCTTTGCTGATGAGTGTACGGAGGCGGAGGGCAGGCATTGGCACATGAAACACTTCTGCTGCTATGAGTGTGAGGCTCCGCTGGGCGGCCAGCGCTACATCATGAAGGATGGACACCCACACTGTTGCAACTGCTTTGAGTCCCTCTACGCAGAGTACTGTGACGCCTGCGGTGAACACATAGGTACATGGTTCTAGACGTTTCCTGAACATGATGTATACATACATTGAGTGTACAAAACATTAGGAACACCTGCTCTTTCCAAGACATAGACTGACCAGATGAATCCAGGTGACAGCTATGATCACGTATTGCTGTCACTTCAATCAGTGTATTTACAACTCTCTTTCTTTGTTATTGTCAGTTCGTATGTTCAATTAATAAATCATGCAATGATTGTATATTCTTCAAAACGCGCCTGCATCCTCTACTTGTACGTCCGTCTTCACCTCTGTAACTGCTTCTCTCTTCATTGCTGTCCATCTTCCTCCATCTCTCTTGTTGACATTATATCCATCCCTGCTTTTCTTTTTACCATTTCTTATTCCCTTGACCTATTTTTATCCCTTTCTCGCTCTCTGTAGCGTGGTTTCCATCCAATTGGCGACAGATTTTCATGCGAATATTGTAAAATCCTCAAAGAAAACATGCACATTTTCCCACCAGTGTTGTTTCCAGTGTGGATAACAATCAGTGTGTGTTGACATAGTCCACACAAAATTAACTTTTTCGTGTGCCGAAAAGAAATCTAAAGTTCAATGTGTTTCCATCACATTTTCAACTCTATTTTTATTTGTCAGATAGCTGTCAAGCATCAGTCATCATCACGCCAGAATAACACCATCGAAATGTATTGAAAGGAGCATTAAGATCACTGTGCACTTTCACCACTCTGTGAAGTTCATTATAACTTATTTCATCGGTAGCCTAATAAACTGCATGACTTTAAAATTTGGGATGGAAACGTGGTTAGTGTCTCTTTTTACATTTATCTTGCCCCCTGTTTCAAGTCTCTATGACTGTGTTGTTCCCACACGCCATCAGTCTCCCTTTGTCGCTCTCTGTGTCTCTACCTCCATTTCTCCATGTCTCAACTCATTTCATTATTGACATGTTTTACCTGTGACGACAACCTAATGGAGCCATTCAAATAACCTGTGATCGTTAAGTGCCAATAGTCATAAAATCTGAGATAAATGTATATTTATTTAGTTATTTATTTAGTTATTATACAGACCGCATAATCCCAGTTTTGGATAAAATCACAATATCAACCTTCTGGGAAATAAAACGCAGCGTTTGTGCTGTATTTAATTTCTTCCAGGAAATATCATACAAATATTTTGTAGGCTCATGTTTTACAGATTAGCTGAGGCTCTGAGCAGGCTCTTCAGAGACTGTGTGCTTGGCTCAGCTCATTACTGAGGAAAGTTACAGTCTCTCACTATAGATGATGTGTTTCAGCCAGTCAGTTAGACTGACGGTAATGCTGCTGATATACCATATGCCTATGCCAGTGTTCTTTCATCCAAAGACAAGATCAAGCCTCCAATTGTCTGTGATCATTAAGAATCAGTTTGTGATATCCCCAAACTGACACCTTATTAGTAGTAAGCATCATTTCTAATTCTAATGCCAGGATGTGATCCTCTCTCCAGGCATTGACCAGGGCCAAATGACATATGACGGGCAGCACTGGCATGCCACAGAGGAGTGTTTCTGCTGTGCCCGCTGTAAGCGCTCCCTCCTGGGGCGCCCCTTTCTGCCCAAACAGGGACAGATCTACTGCTCACGCTCCTGCAGCGCCGGACAGGTGAACAACCAGCATTTAACTGAATGTTCTGGTGACACCTGTATGTGTGTTTTCTATGTATTTCAATTATGTAATCAATTCCATCAATCAGGACCCAGATGAATCTGACTCCTCGGACTCGGCCTTCCAGAGTGCCCGCTCCCGTGAGTCCCGCCACAGCACCAAGATCATAAAACAGGATCACCGAAATACCGAGAAGGAGCGTCGCCAGCCAGCGCCCATGCCTGACCGTCTGTCTGTCGAGGTGGACCCCCTGTCTATCCATATGGACCGTCTGAGCCTTGGCTCCATCCAGACACCCAGCCGAACCCCCAGTCGCACCCCAAGCCGCACCCCTAGTCTCAACCAGGTGTGGATGAGCCGGGACGAACCTTACCCCCCAGCATACGAGGCAGCCTATGAGGGCTCCCCGCGGGACCCCTCTCCAACCCCCACGCCCCTGCTCCTGGGCCCGTGTAACCCCAGGCAGGGCTACAGCCCCAGCCCCAAACTCCACCCCCCAACCCAGAGCTCTGGCAACCCAGGGAAGAGGCCTGAGTCCTGGGTTAAAGAGCAGGGCAACACCAAGAGGACGCCCATGGCGGCATTGAGGGGCCAATCCTTCCAGGACAACTGGATCCACCACAGCCAGGACGAGTTCCGGCCACCCAAGCTGAGAACCCAGATGAGTTTTAACGAGGTGTCCAGCCAAGGCCAGGGCTTCTCAGACAAGAGGAGCATCAGCATGCATGGCTTCCAGAGAGACAGCAGGCCCCCCCTGACCAGGAACGCCATGAGCAACGGCATTAGCTTCACAGAGCCCCTCACCCCTCTGGAACAAACCCCTCGAGGATCCATGGAGTCTCTGGCCCTGTCCAACGCTACAGGTGCTGTGCCCTCTCACCTGAGTTTAGAAGATAGACCGTAGATATGATCGAATATGATAATATGGCTAATGATTTATGCTCCCAATCAGGTAATAAAGTATCAATAACCTGTCTGTGAATCTTTCCCAGGTAACTCTCTGGATGGAGTCAATAAGCGTCAGGAGCACCTGTCCAGGTTCTCCATGCCAGACCTTAGTAAGGATTCTGGGATGAATGTGTCTGAGAAGAGCAACATGGGGACACTGGGTTCCCCTGTCCAATTCCGCAGCTCTGAGTCCCTGACCTCCTCTCGGCTGTACAGGAACCTGAATGCGCCCGTGCAGGTGGGGTACCCCCTGGGGTACTGGGACGCCCCCCAGCCTCTGGCCTTTGAGGGTAAAGGTCGTGTGGCCCTGATGGGGAGTAGTGGCAACCTCCGCATGCCCCCCATGATTGAGAGGACACCTCGTCGTCGGCCCAATGAGCCAGAGCCCATACGGCAACAACAACTACCAACGCAACCACGGCGACGGAAACACCGCGGCAACGGTAATGATGGAAACGGCAACCACCGCAACAGCGGTCGCCACCACCGGCGCTCTCGACGCTCACGCTCTGACAACGCCCTCCACCTGGCGGCCGACCGGGCAAATCACATGATGGAACCACCACACCGTCGCATTCAGGAGGACTACGACCGTTTCCCCGCCGGCCGCACCGCCCGGGACCTGTTTGGGGTTGGGGGCATGGGTGGTTACAGACAACAGCCTTATAGACCCTGCCCTCGCACCACCTCAGATCTCACCCTGCACAATGCAGTGGGGGGTGGGGGGATTCAGCCACTGGGCCTGGGGGGTCCATACTGTGGTGGAGAGGGGTACGGGGAGGGGGCAGACCCCTGGTGCTCCAGCTGCTCCTCGTCCTCTGAGTCTGAAGAAGATGAGGGGTACTTCCTGGGTGAGCCCATCCCCAGACCTATCCAGCTACGCTACCTCAACAATGAGGAGCTGCGCCACAGATACAGCCCTACAGGAGTGGGAGGGATGGGGGGCCACCATGGACCCATACATGGACCCCTACATGGAGGAAACCACGGGCAGCTGCACGGACAGCTACAAATGCGCCAGAGGAGGAAGAGCAAGAACTGCACCATCTCATAGAGAGTGGAAGGGAAAAAGAGAGAGAAAGGGAGTGGGAGGGAGACAGAGAAAAATTAAGTGAGAGAGAGAGTATGTGAAAGAGTGTATGTGTATGTGTCAGAGAGAGAGAGAGACATATATATTTGATGTGTGTAAATTATACAACTGGCTCTGTGCGCGGGGGGGGGGGGGGGGGGGGGGGAGTGTTGTTTGTGTACACCTACACAGTATGATCTAATCAGAACAGGAAGCCTGCAATGGACCGGCTTCTTACACAACTGCAATGTTTACAATGGTGACTAACGATTGGCACGAGCATCACATTTGTATTGTTAACTGTTTATTATATACAACAAGAAAGGTTACAGCAAATTATAAACTGTGCGTGCGCGTGCGCATGTGAGAGATACATCTAGAGATACATCCAAGAAATACTGGACTTATTCATAAAATGTACTGCCATAGTAAAACTACTAGCTGTTTTTTCAAACCAGTTAAAACATTTATAGAAATTGGATTCATGCATGCATAATATTCAGTACGTCAACAAGGCATAAAATAATACTGCAAATAGTTGCAATTCATGATGGAATTTAGCAACTATTTAGCATTGTTTTCCATCTTGAAACAGACAGGGGATAAATTCACCATGTCTGTAAAGTTTAATGAATGCTCCCAAATGACTCAGTTAAAAGAAGTAATGGCACACACCAACAAGAGCTCTACGGGCCGAAGTGCTCACGTATTTTATGTACCTTACTGGACCTTGGAAAACCACCTGAGTGGACCTCTCATACCAGTGATCCACCAATGACTTATAATCAGTCCATCAATTACTAAGGAGAACCAAAAACTGCCTGGCACACACTGCAGCCCTCCAAACCAAGTCAACTGGCTGCGTGATTGTGGGAAATGTGTGCTAGATTCTGTACAGTGTTGTCTTTTACCTCAGTGGAAACCAAGAGCTGCTGAATGTACAGTATCGTTGGCTAGCCAGCCATGTTATCACCCTGTATAAGTAGCCTGTTGAACCTAACCCTGTGCTGTGTGTTTTACATAGCCTCCTGCCCTCGCTCCATCCATGCTTACCAAGGACAGCTCTAGCCTCTGCTCCTTGACCATTCAGGCACAGCAGCGTCTCATATGGTCCCGTGTTCTCCCGCAACAAGCTTTGTTTTTCAGAGTTAGAATACCACTACTAGATTAATAATAATGAAATATAATAATAACAATAATAACAATAATAATACCTGTTAAATGTATATAACAGTAAAATACATGTTATTTAAGTTATGGATGTAGTAATGTAAATGTTCTGTACATAATGACCCTACATATTTATATATATTTTGTAACTACAGAATCATTATTTGTATAACATGATGTAGGGATAGAAAAGTCTTGCATGTTTATTTGTTGATGTTGTGTCATATTGGAATTAAAGTGGATTTTAATGAACAGTGAAAATGTCACGTCTTCTTTTGTTAACACTGTAATAAAAACCCTGTTTAATAGGTCATTATAATTGCTTATACATTTTTATAATAATATAAATGCCGTGAAGCAGCTTTCTCCAGATTTATGTGGTTGGTTCTAGCTGTGGTCCTCTGTAGCTCAGTTGGTAGAGCATGGCACATGGTGCATGGCACATGGTGCATGCATGACTAAGTCGCTTTGGATAGAAGCGTCTGCTAAAGGGCATGTATTATTACGTATATTATGGAATCCCATGTTGGTTTGGTTGACTGACAGTCCCTGTCCCTCCTGACGTCGCTCCAACCTTTGGTGTAGAAATTCCATCTGTTCATTACCAGTCTGCTGCTAATAAGCCCATAATAAGTCTATACCTGGTTCTAACTTGCATCCTTTGTCCTGATCTTGTCCACATTCTGATTGTGCCCACATTTTCAAACAGGTATAGACGATTAAAATCTGCAATGTGATCATTATCATCCTGCCTTTTAAAAGCATTGACGGGTAGCACCATTGATTTATGGCATCAATATGTGTCTTAAAATAAAATATTATTTTGAAAGAATAGCTGTCAAATAATTTGGTCACAATGCGGACACAGTGGACCGATATGAGAAACATTTTAATACCATGGATAGACATATTTCTGAAAATATGGGCACAATCAGAACGTGGGGAAGATCAGGACAAAGGACGCATGTTATCGACAAGTATAAAATAGGCTTTGACTGACTAACTGGTTGGCTACTTAGTGATCAAACATCCATCAACATCAGGGTTCCCAAACTGGTGGCCGCTGGCCAAATTTAATTTATTTGGTCCACCAAGTGAAAACATGTTTTTAGAGATTTTAGCAAATTTATTTAAAATGAAATAAGGAAATATCTCATAAATATTCACACCCGAGTCAATAATTTGTAAAAGCACCTTTGGTGGTAATTAAAGGTGTGAGTCTTTTTGAATAAGTCTCTAAGAGCTTTGCACACCTGGATTGTACAATATGTGCCCATTATTATAAAAAATAAATAATTCAAGCCCTGTCAAGTTGATTGTTGATCATTGCTAGACAGTCATTTTCAAGTCTTGCTATAGATTTTCAAACCTATTTCTGCCAAAGTGTAAGTAGGCCACTCAGTAGACCATTCAATGTTGTCTGGGGAAGCAACTCCAGTGTAGATTTGGCCTTGTGTTTTAGGTTATTGTCCTGCTGAAAAGTGAATTAGTCTCCCCATGTCTGTTGGAAAGCACACTGAACCAGGTTAAACTCTAGGATTTTGCCTGTGCTTATAGCTGTATTCGGTTTATTTTTATCCTAAGAAACTCCCTATTCGTTGCCAATAATAAGCATACCCATAACATGATGCAGCCACCAACATGCTTTAAATATGAAGAGTGGTACTCAGTGATGTGTTGTGTTGGATTTGCACTAAACACGACGCTTTGTATTGAGGACAAAAATATATAATTTATTTGCCTCAGTTTTTTGTCTTGTTTCAAACAAGATGCATGTTTTGGAATATTTGTATTCTGTACAGGCTTCCTTCTTTTCAGTCTGTCATTTAGATTAGAGATGTAACAACAATGTTGTTGATCCATCCTCAGTTTTATCATATCACAACCAAGCTGTAACTGTTTTAAAATCACAATTGGCTTCATGGTGAAATCCCCGAGTGGTTTCCTTCCTCTCCGGCAACTGTCAGGAAGGACGCCAGTATCTTTGTAGTGACTGGGTGTACTGATACACCATCTAAAGTCTAATAAGTTCACCATGCTCAAAGGGATATTCAGGGACTGCTTTTATTATTATTTGTATTTTTTATTTTTTCCACATCTACCAATCGGTGCCCTTCTTTGCAACCTCCCTGGTCTTTGCAGTTCAATCTGTGCTTGAAATTCATTACTTAGTTGAGAGACCTTACAGATACAGTGGCTTGTGAAAGTATTCACCCCCTTGGCATTTTTCCTATTGTTACCTTACAACCTGAAATTAACATTTATTTATTTTATTTTTTTTGGGGGGGGGGGGGTTGTATCATTTGATTTACACAACATGCCTACAACTTTGAAGATGCAAAATATTTTTTATAATGAAACAAACAAGAAATAATAAAAAAAAATGAAAACTTGAGCGTGCATAACTGTTCATCCCACATTTTGCAGCAATTACAGCTGCAAGTCTCTTGGGGAATGTCTCTATAAGCTTGGCAAATCTAGCCACTGGGATTTTTGCTCATTCCTCAAGGTAAAACTGCTCCAGCTCCTTCAAGTTGGATGGGTTCTGCTGGTGTACAGCAACCTTTAAGTCATACCACGGATTATCAATTGGATTGAGGTCTGGGCTTTGACTAGGCCATTCCAAGACATTTAAATGTTTCCCCTTAAACCACTCGAGTGTTTCTTTAGCAGTATGCTTAGGGTCATTGTCCTGCTGGAAGGTGAATCTCCATCCCATTCTCAAATCTCTGGAAGAATTTAAGCAAGTTGAGGATCCCTGATCTACATTTTCAACTCGATCACCCTGAGCTGACTTCTGCACACATTGACCATCTTTACTGGGTAGTAAAAGGGAATATTTGTAGACCAGGGTGATTTGATGTTTAAACAGTGCCTTCAGAAAGTATTCAGACCCCTTGACTTTTTCCACATTTTGTTGCGTTACAGCCTTATTCTAAAATTGATTAAATATTGTTTATTTCGCAGCAATCTACACACAATAGCCCATAACGAAGACGTTTCATTTTATCAAATGTTTGTAAAAACCAAAAAACAGAAATTCTTTATTTACATAAGTATTCAGACCCTTTGCTGTGAGACTCGAAATTGAGGTCAGGTGCATCCTGTGTCCATGAATCATCCTTGAGATGTTTCTACATCTTGATCCACCTGTGGTAAAATGCAATTGATTGGACATGATTTGGAAAGGCACACATCTGTATATATATATATATATATATATATAAATATAAAGGTCCCAACAGTTGGCAGTGCATGTCAGAACAAAAACCAAGCCATGAGGTTGAAGGAATTGTCCGTAGAGCTCCGAGACAGGATTGTGTCGAGGCACAGATATGGGGAAGGGTGCCAAAACATTTCTGCAGCATTGATGGTTCCCAAGAACACAGTGGCCTACATCATTCTTAAGTGGAAGAAGTTTGAACCACGAAGAATCTTCCTAGAGCTGACCGCCCGGCCAAACTGAACAATTAGTGGAGAAGGGCCTTGGTCAGGGAGGTGACCAAGAACCCAGTGGTCACTTTGACAGAGCTCAGAATTTCTTTGTGGAGATGGGAGAACCTTCCAGAAGGACAACCATCTCTGCAGCACTCCACCAATCAGGCCTTTGTGGTCGGGTGGCCAGACGGAAGCCACTCCTCAGTAAAAGGCAAATGACAGCCCACTTTCCCAAAAGGCACCTAAAGACGCTCAGACCATCAGAAACAAGATTCTCTGGTCTGATGAAACCCAGATTGAACTCTTTGGCTTGAATACCAAGCGCCACGTTTGGAGGAAACCTGATACCATCCTTACGGTCAAGCATGTTGGTGGTAGTATCATGCTATTGGGATGTTTTTCACCGGCAGGGACTGGGAGACTAGTCAGGATTGAGGGAAAGATTAACAGAGCAAAGTACTGAGATCTTTGATGAAAACCTGATCCAGAGCGCTCAGGACCTCAGACTGAGGCAAAGGTTCACATACCAACAAGACAACGACCCTAAGCACAAAGCCAATAAAAGACAGGAGTGGCTTCGGGACAAGTCTCTGAATGTCCTTGAGTGGCCCAGCCAGAGCCCGGACTTAAACCCGATCAAACATCTCTGGAGAGACCTGAAAATAGCTGTGCAGCAATGCTCCCAATCCAACCTGACAGAGCTTGAGAGTATCTGCAAAGAAGAATGGGAGAAACTCCCCCAATACAGGTGTGCCTAGCTTGTAGAGTCATACCCAAGAAGACTCAAGGCTGTAATCGCTGCCAAAGTTGCTTCAACAAAGTACTGCGTAAAGGGTCTGAATACTTATGTAAATGTCATATTTCAGTTTTTATTTTTAAATAAATTAGCAAATACAGTGCCTTGCGAAAGTATTTGGCCCCCTTGAACTTTGCGACCTTTTGCCACATTTCAGGCTTCAAACATAAAGATATAAAACTGTATTTTTTTGTGAAGAATCAACAACAAGTGGGACACAATCATGAAGTGGAACGACATTTATTGGATATAAAAATTGGGCGTGCAAAATTATTCAGCCCCCTTAAGTTAATACTTTGTAGCACCACCTTTTGCTGCGATTACAGCTGTAAGTCGCTTGGGGTATGTCTCTATCAGTTTTGCGCATCGAGAGACTGACATTTTTTCCCATTCCTCCTTGCAAAACAGCTCAAGCTCAGTGAGGTTGGATGGAGAGCATTTGTGAACAGCAGTTTTCAGTTCTTTCCACAGATTCTCGATAGGATTCAGGTCTGGACTTTGACTTGGCCATTCTAACACCTGGATATGTTTATTTTTGAATCATTCCATTGTAGATTTTGCTTTATGTTTTGGATCATTGTCTTGTTGGAAGACAAATCTCCGTCCCAGTCTCAGGTCTTTTGCAGACTCCATCAGGTTTTCTTCCAGAATGGTCCTGTATTTGGCTCCATCCATCTTCCCATCAATTTTAACCATCTTCCCTGTCCCTGCTGAAGAAAAGCAGGCCCAAACCATGATGCTGCCACCACCATGTTTGACAGTGGGGATGGTGTGTTCAGGGTGATGAGCTGTGTTGCTTTTACGCCAAACATAACGTTTTGCATTGTTGCCAAAAAGTTCAATTTTGGTTTCATCTGACCAGAGCACCTTCTTCCACATGTTTGGTGTGTCACCCAGGTGGCTTGTGGCAAACTTTAAACAACACTTTTTATGGATATCTTTAAGAAATGGCTTTCTTCTTGCCACTCTACCATAAAGGCCAGATTTGTGCAATATACAACTGATTGTTGTCCTATGGACAGAGTCTCCCACCTCAGCTGTAGATCTCTGCAGTTCATCCAGAGTGATCATGGGCCTCTTGGCTGCATCTCTGATCAGTCTTCTCCTTGTATGAGCTGAAAGTTTAGAGGGACGGCCAGGTCTTGGTAGATTTGCAGTGGTCTGATACTCCTTCCATTTCAATATTATCGCTTGCACAGTGCTCCTTGGGATGTTTAAAGCTTGGGAAATCTTTTTGTATCCAAATCCGGCTTTAAACTTCTTCACAACAGTATCTCGGACCTGCCTGGTGTGTTCCTTGTTCTTCATGATACTCTCTGCGCTTTTAACGGACCTCTGAGACTATCACAGTGCAGGTGCATTTATACGGAGACTTGATTACACACAGGTGGATTGTATTTATCATCATTAGTCATTTAGGTCAACATTGGATCATTCAGAGATCCTCACTGAACTTCTGGAGAGAGTTTGCTGCACTGAAAGTAAAGGGGCTGAATAATATTGCACGCCCAATTTTTCAGTTTTTGATTTGTTAAAAAAGTTTGAAATATCCAATAAATGTCGTTCCACTTCATGATTGTGTCCCACTTGTTGTTGATTCTTCACAAAAAAATACACAGTTTTATATCTTTATGTTTGAAGCCTGAAATGTGGCAAAAGGTCGCAAAGTTCAAGGGGGCCGAATACTTTCGCAAGGCACTGTATTTCTAAAAAAAATGCTTTTGTTTTGTCATTATGGGGTATTGTGTGTAGATTGAGGAGGAAAATAAACTATTTAATACATTTTAGAATAAGCCTGTAACGTAACAAAATGTGGAAAAACTCAAGGGTTCTGAATAATTTCCAAATGCCTTGTACACTGAACAGAATTAAACACAACATGAAACAATTTCAAAGATTTGACTGAGTTACAGTTCATGTAAGGAAATCGGTAAATTCATCAGGCCCTAATCTATGGATTTCACATGACTGGGAATCCAGATATGCATCTGTTGGTCACAGATGCCTTACAAAAAAAGTAGGGACATGGATCAGAAAACCAGTCGGTATCTGGTGTGACCACCATTTGCCTCATGCAACGCGATACATATCGGGGTGATCTTTTTGGCCTTCCTGTGACATCGGATGCTGTAGGTGTCCTGGAGGGAAGGTAGTTTGCCCCCGGTGATGCAATGTGCAGACCGCACCACCCTCTGGAGAGCCCTGCGGTTGAGGGAGGTGCAGTTGCCGTACCAGCTGGTGATACAGCCCGACAGGATGATCTCAATTGTGCATCTGTAAAAGTTTGTGAGGGTTTTAGGTGACAAGCCAAATTTCTTCAGCCTCCTTAGACCCACTTCACCGTCTAGTACGGCAAATGCACTGCCCGCAAGCTTAGGGCTCTCCAGAGGGTGGTGCAGTCTGCCCAATGTATCACCGAGTCACACTGCTGCCCTCCAGGACATCTACAGCACCCGATGTCACAGGAAGGCCAAAAAGATCATCAAGGACATCACCCCAGCCACGGCCTGTTCACCCCGATATGTATCGCGTTGTAAATATAAATGTAAATATAAATAAAAACCCTTGAATGAGTAGGTGTGTCCAAACTTTTGACCGGTACTGCATATATGCACACATATTTTTAAACTCCGGACTCCGACATTGTTCGTCCTAATATTTCTATATTTCTTAATTCCATTTTTTTCTTTCAGATTTGTGTATTGTTGTGAATTGTTAGATATCACTGCACTGCTGGAGCTAGGAACACACACAAAATAACATCTGCAAAATATGTGTATGCGACCAATATTTGATTTGATCAGGGTGATTTGTAGATCAGGGTGTTAGTAGATTAGGGTGATGTGTGTAGAAGGGTGATTTGTAGATCAGGGAGATTTGTAGATCAGGGAGTGTAGGGAGCAGCAGCATGAGACATTACAAGACAATCAAAAACAGAGAGACCTAATTTTCAAGAACAGATTTTTATGCTCCGAGAATATCCAAAGGTTGTGTAAATAGAAACTGTATTGAAAGAAATCCCCCTTGTATATAAAAAATATTATAACTCATGTATTAATCATGTCATAAATACATTTTCAATAAAAAGACAACATTTCAATAAAATACAGGGCTTGGAATTAATGAACTACACTTTGGTAGGAAGCACAAGTGCCATAGCTATATCTTACATCATCACGAGCAATATTGAAAGTTGACAAACATAAATTATTGAGTTTCAGCAGCAGACACAGAGCTTCCAGAAGGCTGAGTACCAGGAGTGACTTTGGCCTGACTGATCAAGGACAGACCAGCTCACAAGTTTACATACCCAATATTACATACCCAATCAGCATGAAAACACCACAATCTGTGTTTTGGTAGAGAAGCCAGCCACTTACACAGGTTAAGACAAAGGTGCATGTGTGCGTATCACTGTGGATGGTTCCCTGGTGTCATACTCCTCAATGAACTCTTGCATGGCCTCTACACAGCGCAGGCCAATCTCCCTGAGGTTCTCCTGTAGAGACAACTGGATGGGCCGCTCCAGGGAGGGGTCTTTGGCTATCAGCATCTTCACCACAACACCAAACGTGTCACAGTCCTGACGGTACACCTGTATAGCACACAGACAGTCAGCTTTTTCCACCATCACATTTAAACTGTGCATCACAGTCCTAAAACACAAAACCTGTACACGCATCTTCTAAACCACATTAAGCTGTGTCACAATCCTAATTGTACACCAGCACGACAAACACAAACATATTTTCATTGCACATGAGAGGTTTCTTTGCATTGCGGCTCCTGTTCCAGTGAGGAGCATAGCACAGATTGGTCTAAAGACACCTCAGCTCACTCTAATACCAGAGAAATGCTGCAGATATGAGCCTTCAGACACAGGAGGAGCAAGGCAGAAAAAAAAAAAAAGAAAAAAAAGTATATATATATATATATATATATATATATATATAGAGAGAGAGAGAGAGAGACAGAGAAAGAGAGAAAAAGAGAGAGAGAGAGAGAGAGAGAGAGAGAAGCTGGGCTGAAGAGAAAGGAAAATCACAAGAGATAGAGGATGGAGAGAGAGCGGGTGTGAAGAGAGGATGAAAGAGAGGATGGAAAGCAAGAGAGCATGAAAGAGAGGATGGAAAGACAGGGATTGAGAGAGTTCTGGGAGAGATGCTTGGGGCGAGAGGTCTCGTCATGTGTATGCCATTACCACTGAGTGGATTAGCAGTCCAGGGCAGCAGCACACACACACAGACAGCTGTTCACACGACAGTACACACCATGAAAGGGCACTGTGTGGATCTTTGAAGGATGGGTGTATCAGCTACCTGTTTTGAGACTACTCTCTCACGGAGCCTACCATCTCCAGTAACCATGGAGATGTGAAGAGCGAGAGATACCTTCTCATCAGTCGAGTGGATGGAGACAACACAACACACCTCCCACTGGCAACGCTTCATGTGATGTTCTGTCACATTGACTGTGACGTATCTATTAAAGCACGTGTATTTAAAGCTATTCAAAGAAAACAGCACCGTGCGCATGTGATGACTCATTATGATTAAGATTTATTTATTAAAAAACATGGACAAACAACCTGACAATAACAGAAGTTCCATCTGCGAGTGATTGCAGGTAAACTACCCAGGGATGTACAAGCAGATTATAACCTCACCATGTATTGGCTCTAATCATGAATGATAACCTATTCAACTGATTCAGCTGCTACAATGAAGAAAAAATTATAATAAATTAGACGTGTCTCTGGCGCAATGTTACTCAATTAGTTTTGGCACTGCAGTTATCAAATCTCCTTTTCCACAACTACCCGCTCTCTTTCTTTCTCTCTCTCTCTCCTTTCCCTCCCTCTCTATTTCCCCTCACTCTCATAATCCTACCTCCTCGTCTCTGTTATTTCTTTCTTTTCTCTCTCTCTCAAATTCAAATTGCTTTATTGGCATGAAATACAATTTGTAGCTATTGCCAAAGCGGTATAGTGGTACAGCATTTCAGTAAATACAGTACAATGCAATGAAGATAGTGAAATACAGTTAATTTCAGTAGTAATAATAGTACATATATAATAATGTATACATGTACAACACTACTGCTGTTGTATTGTGTAATCTTCAGTCATAAATGTAATTAAATAAAAATATGATTATAAAATAAACAACGGCTAATAAATAAACAAACATGAATGATGGTTACACTATGTATTACTTGTAATTTATATACAATGTAAATACTTCAGGGAATGAATTGTTGTGGGATGTCCCTCAGGCCATGGCAATCATATAGGGCAGTAATATTTGTGGTTTCACCCTCACCCAGAATAATTCACAGCTTTATGTCATTAGTAAATGCAGAGAAGTTAGGATTTGATTGAGAATTTTCTTGAAAAAATATTCTTATTTTGGAGTATTTCTTACAGAAGAGGAAAACGTTTCTATGTCTCTACCTCCCCTGTTGTGCAGTGACCACATAGACACCCCACTTTGGGTAGCCATGTTTTTTTGTGTCTCCCCTTCTCTATAGCCAATTGGTGGTATTTGGTCAGGATCTGTCTCTGTTTCGTATTTCTGACAGAATAGAGACATTCTGCCAATTTCTATTCTCTTTTGAGGGCCAAATAGTGATTTTGTTTTTTCTGTTTGTTACATTTTTCCAATTTGTCAAATAGTTTTAATTTCTGTAACAATTTGATAGATTTCCCTGTGTGTTTGGATAATAGGGTTGTTTAGTGTTTTTTTAATAGCTGACACAGGGGTCTCTGTTCAGGGTTCCGCTCTTGGATTTTCAGTGCTTTGAATTATAAGGATGTTTTGGGGCTTAATTTCAAACGGTGCAACATTTTGTCATTTTCTTTATATTTACAATTAAAAAGGTAATCTTCTGAGTTCCACTCTGCATGCATTATTTGTTATTTTTGATAATTCTGCAGAATTCTGTCTTAAGATTTTTCTCCCAATGCATTTAATCGTAATTACAGGTTAGACCCCAAACCTCACATCCATATAGTGCAATTGGTAAAATTACCCTATTCAATATTTTGCACAAAAATTATATATACAGTTAAAGTCATAAGTTTACATACACCTTAGCCAAATACATTTAAACTTAGTTTTTCACAATTCCCACCATTTAATCCTAGTAAAAATTCTCTGTCTTAGGATCACTACTTTATTTTAAGAATGTAAAATGTCAGAATAATAGTAGAGAGAATGATTTATTTCAGCTTTTATTTATTTCATCACATTCCCAGTGGGTCAGAAGTTTACATACACTCAATTAGTATTTGGTAGCATTGCCTTTAAATTGGTTAACTTGAGTCAAACATTTCGGGTAGCCTTCCACAAGCATCCCACAATAAGTTGGGTGAATTTTGGCTCATTCTTCCTGACAGAGCTGGTGTAACTGAGTCAGGTTTGTAGGCCTCCTTGCTCGCGCACTCTTTTTCAGTTCTGCCCACAAATGTTCTATGGGATTGAGGTCAGGGCAATGTGATGTCCACTCCAATACCTTGACTTTGTTGTCCTTAAGCCATTTTACCATAACTTTGGAAGTATGCTTGGGGTCAATGTCCATTTGGAAGACCCATTTGAGACCAAGCTTTAATTTCCTGACTGATGTCTTGAGATGTTGCTTCAATATATCCACATACATTTCCTATCTTATAATGTCATATATTTCGTGAAGTGCACCAGTCCCTCCTGCAGCGAAGCACCCCCACAACATGATGCTGCCACCCTCGTGCTTCACGGTTGGGATGGTGTTCTTCGGCTTGCAAGCATCCCCCTTTTTCCTCACAACATAATGATGGTCATTATGGCCAAACAGTCCTTTTTTTTCCATCAGACCAGAAGACATTTCTCCAAAAAGTACAATCTTTGTCCCCATGTGCAGTTGAAAAAGGCCTTTCAGGTTATGTCGATATAGGACTTGTTTTACTGTGGATATAGATACTTTTGTACCTGTTTCCTCCAGCATCTTCACAAGGTCCTTTGCTGTTGTTCTGGGATTGATTTGCACTTTCCGCACCAAAGTACGTTCATCTCTAGGAGACAGAACACGTCTCCTTCCTGAGCGGTATGACGGCTGCGTGGTCCCATGGTGTTTATACTCACGCACTATTGTTTGTAAAGATGAACGTGGTACCTTCAGGCTTTTGAAAATTGCTCCCAAGGATGAACCAGACTTGGAGGTCTACAAAAAAGGTTCTGAGGTAGGCCTTGAAATAAATCCACAGGTACACCTCAAATTGACTCAAATTATGTCAATTAGCCTATCAGAATCTTCTTAAGCCATGACATAATTTTCTGGAATTTTCCAAGCTGTTTAAAGGCATAGTCAACTTCTGACCCACTGGAATTGTGAAACAGTGAATTATAAGTGAAATAATCTGTCTGTAAACAATGTTGGAAAAATTATGTGTCATGCACAAAGTAGATGTTCTAACCGACGTGCCAAAACTGTAGTTTGTTAACAAGAAATTTGTGGAGTGGTTGAAAAACAAGTTTTAATGACTCCAACCTAAGTGTATGTAAACCTCCGACTTCAACTGTATATATTAATATCAAATCTTGGGGTTGTCTTGTTTCCAGACATTTTAAGATGTTTGTTTGTCAAATATTTGGATGTTCTATGAAAAAAAGAAGCTCCACATTGATATCTTTGTATTTTTGTTGCATATAGTCTGCTCTCAGGGTGCTCTTTTAAAACCTTTGCTTTATATTTGTTCCTCCCTGCTTCACTGGCAATACCTTCTGCATATTTGATGCAAGGTTGCTGAGCTGGGTAAATGTGACTGACCGACTCAATTAGGTCTTATGGGGCAACATTTGAAATTGTGTTTTTCACATTGGATAATGTGAATAATAACATGGTATATCATACACTGCAGTTGAGTAACAAATGCAAAGTAATTCTGCTTTGAAAGTTGATAAACTTGTAACCCCACTTTTGAGGAAATGGCCCTTGAATGTTTGGGACACCTGCTGGAGAGCTCTTCTTTATCTACACCCATTCAGCATCGTTCACACCCTCTTAAGCCCCAGCCCCACCCATCCCTTTAAGGATTCACGTGAGGCCATGTGCTAAACAATGAGTACGGTAGTGTACAACCAAAGATTTCAAGACTAAAAGCTGGTTTATATTACTTGTATCGACATGTCTGAAGACAGTTGTCGCAGCAACATCATGAGCATTCTTTGTCGTCCGACATCAAAATTGTCATTGTGAAAAAGTATAAACACAAAAATGACAGGCTGCATGACATCAGTTACTACCCTGCATGAATCTACAGGTAGCTAAAGCTAATAGCTAGGTTCAATGTTAGCTACCTAGCTAACACTATGCTATAACTAGCAATGCAAATGGCTCTGAGACACGAATAACATTACTACAAAGATCAGACACGTAACATTAGCTAGCGAGCCAATTAGAAACGTACAATATCTGAAAATGTAGCTAGCTAGACTCTCTTACATTGATGTTTGCTTCTGTCACTGATGCCATGGTTGCCCTTAGTTTGAAGATGTAATCCAGACAGGTGTTTTATACAACAGCCTTCTGTGTTCTCTCTTTAGTCAGACAGGAAAACCTAATTAAAGCCGAAACAAAAGATCTACATACTCTGCTTCTCCCGGAGATTCCACTGATTTCATAACTCGGTCCTCCAGAAAGTGGAGAGCCGTAGCAACATTTGCGTGGTTCTCTATATCATCTTTCAAAAAAGCCGCTTTAGAAAGGATCACCTACACATACTAAGCTCATGTTATAGACAGAAGCGTGCTACATGGCAAGCGCAATCCGAACTCATCTCTTGGCATATCCAGCCCATCCATTATCCCAGCTAGTGGGAAGGTTCCTGTTTTTATCCATGGCTAAACCAATTAGGCTCGTAATTTACCAATTTTATTTGTATTTACAGATGGCATACACTTTTGTATTTAAGGCACATGAAAGTTCACGTTCCAGAAGGCATTTGTGCCAAAAGATGCATTCAAATGCCTCGCCTGTGGAGTAGTGACACACGACATACATCTAGTTTCCTGAAACGAGTCAAAAATGTATCCATCTTAGTTAATTACAGCTGGATACAGTAGATGTTTTCACTTTGCTAGTTGTAGCTAGGCATTTCTCAATGTAAACAAAGCCCACCTTTCTTGTTTTCTGTCTGAATTGTTTTCTCGTGCTTGGGTAAGTTTAGGTACTTGTTTTGCTGTCTTTTGTCCGGTCCTTTGCTGTTTTTTATTGTCATTTTTGTTAGCTAACAGCAGGTAGCTAGTAGCTAGAAACTCTCTTAGTATGTTAGTATCCAGTTGAGTTATCAGGATGAAAGTTGTTTTCCAATGTACTTTATTGTATTCTTCTGATGTTATATTCTTAGTCCTTCATCTTTCACTCATGTTTTTCTCAAATGTACTCTACCTCCAAATAATTTGAAACATGATATGCAATACTAGATATTAAGAGCTCACTGTACTATACCTGTTCTATTTCTTTCCTCTTCTGTTGGATGGTTCTGTTTCGTGCTGCGGCCCTGCTCACGGTGGAGGGGAGCCCTCTATCCCTCTCTCTTTCTCCCTCTCTGCTATGGGATCTCTCCTTCTTTTGAGCCAACTACAGACACAGGGGAGAGAGAGTTACAAGCAGTTATAAGCAAAGCACTACTTATGAACAGTAAAATTGTTTCAAATCTAAAAATTCTGCAATTGAGGTAATATTTACATGTAGGTAGAGTTAAAGTGACTATGCATAGATAATGTTTACAGTTTAAAAGAGGGGGTAATGCAAATAGTCTGGGTAGCCATTTTATTAGCAGTTCGGGAGTCTTATGGCTTGGGGGTAGAAGCTGTTGAGAAGCATTTTGGATCTAGACTTGGAGCTCTGGTACCACTTGCCATATGGTAGCAGAGAGAAAAGTCTATGACTAGGGTGGCGGGAGTCTTTGACAATTTTTAGGGCCTTCCTCTGACACCACCTGGTATAGAAGGCCTGGATGGCAGGAAGGTTGGTCCCAGTGATGTACTGGGTCGTACGCACTATCATCTGTAGTGCCATGCGGTCAGAGGCCGAGCAGTTGCCATACCAAGCAGTCATGCAACCAGTCAGGATGCTCTCGATGGTGCAGCTGTAGAACTTTGAGGATCTGAGGACCCATGCCAAAAAAACAGCCATGTCTCTGACCTCCTCCCTATAGGCTTTCTTATTGTTGTCAGTGATCAGGCCTACCACTGTTGTGTCATCAGCAAACTTAATGATGGTGTTGGAGTCGTGCCTGGCCATATAGTCATGAGTGAACAGGGTGTACAGGAGGGGACTGAGCACACACCCGAGGGGCACCCGTGTCGAGTATCAGCATGGCGGATGTGTTGTTACCTACCCTTACCACCTGGGGGCGGCCCATCAGGAAGTCCATGTTCCCTTTGTATTCCTTAAGACCTTAGCACATTTGCCATTCAGAGCCCACCTGATTGTTGTTAAATTCATTACGAGCCTCTCTCTCCCCCTCTACTGTATCTTCTCAAGGTAAGCAGGCAGCAAGCCTCCGTTTGAATCATCAGCATGGTAAAACGGAAGGAGACAACCTTGTGCTTCGCTCTGCTCCTTTCTCTCTAAGTCAGACCATCCAACTTTCAATTCCATTCTTTATGCTGCACCTGTGCTCTCTCTGTCCTTCCAATTCCCATCATAGCCAAGAGCGCAGAGGACACACACAAAATAATCTTACCGAGCAGACTAGCCAAGATTACTCAAATGTTTGAGGTTTTCTTTTTTATATATCTTTGATTTGAAGGACCTTGAAAGACGCTGTGTGTGTGTGTGTGTAATAAACATTTTGACAGCGAGCATCATGGGCAAAGAGATGCACTCAGACTTAAATTCAATATAAGTACATTTGTTGCAGTGCATACCTCCCAGTGTGGTACATGTGACTTCTGAGAAATTGAAGCAGCAGTCAAGCAAGGGGGGGGGGGGGGGTCATGGATTATATGTAATCAGTTACATATAAGGGACTACTCAGTTTGCTTCCGTTTATTTTTCAACTTGAAGAAATGAGCCCAATCAGTCATCCAGGACAAAATAAATGAGGCTAATTAGTCCTTAGTTTTTGGGATATGTGGTCTGGATATGTGATATGTGGTCTGTGGAATGTTGTTCCACTCCTCTTCAATGGCTGTAAGAAGTTACTGGATATTGGAACACGCTGATCTAGACCATCCCAAACATGCTCAATGGATGACATATCTGTGAGAATGCAGGCCATGGAAGAACAAGGACATTTTCAGCTTCCAGGAATTGTGTATAGATCCTTGTGTCATGGGGCCGTGCATTATCATGCTGAAACGTGAGGTGACGGCGGCGGGTAAATGGTACAGCAATGGGCCTCAGGATCTCATCATGGTATCTCTGTACATTCAAATTGCCATCAATAAAATGCAATTGTGTTTGTTGTCCGTAGCTTATGTCTGACCATACCATAACCCAACCACCACAATAGGGCACTCTGTTCACAACATTGACATCAGCAAACCGCTCACCCGCACGACGCCATACACATGGTCTGCGGTTTTGAGGCTGGTTAGAGGTACTGCCAAATTCTCTAAAACAATGTTGGAGGCAGTGTATGGTAGAGAAATGAACATTCAATTCTCTGGCAAGAGCTCTGTTGGGCATTCCTGCAGTCAGCATGCCAATTGCATGGCATTGTGTTGTGTAACAAAGCTGCAGATTTTAAAGTGACCTTTTATTGTCCCCAGCACAAGGTGCACCTGTGTAATGATCATGCTGTTCAATCAGCTTCTTGATTTGCCACACCTGTCAGGTGGATGGATTATCTTGGCAGAGAAGAAATGGGGATGTAAACACATCTCCGCACATAAGCTTTATGTGCACATGAAAGCTCCCAGAAATGTTCTATTTCAGCGCATGAAACATGGGACCAACACTTTACGTTTATATTTTTGATCAGTATACATTTCCAAGTCCTATTCTTGAGGATCAAGGAATATTTAATTAATTGGAAATGTACACTGTTTTTTTAATGTGAAGATATAGCCTAATCGTATTATTATCTGTAGTAAAAAGCAATGGGTTAGAAGAACCCTACATAACCAACCCATAAAGTACAATCAACATCCATTTATGGCGAACTATGTAAACTATAAGATTGAATTAACCTGCTATTGATGTCGTTCAAATGGTAATTTTGTCTTCAAAATTGTAACGCCCAGGTTAGTGGCTGGCACAGCCACAAAGTCATTAAAATCTGATTTTAAACATAGCCTTAACCTTAACTACACTGCTAACACTAATGCCTAACCATAACCTCAAAATTGACTATACTGTAAAAACTTATGAAAACAAAAAGTTAAGGTTAGGGTTAGGCATTAGTGTTAGCACTGTGCTTAAGGTTAGGTTTAAAATCAGATGTTATGACTTTGTGGCTGTGACAGCCACGAGCCCACACCCCTTAAGGGGAAAGTAATCAGATAACATTACTGAGTTTTGGTAATCCAAAAGTTACATTGTTGATTACAATTTGACAGGTAACTGTAACGGATTACATTTAGAAAGGAACCTACTCAAACCCTGCTGGTTAAACTTTTTTTTTTTTAATTTATGAAGGAGGCCTACCTACACGTAGTTTTGAAAGAGAGAGGGGATGATTTACAAGTTCAGTCACCGCAATACACTAGCGGAGCATGACAACAAATACAGGATGTGTGCCCTCCCTACTTTAAACAGCAGACTCCCCAGATCCCAAACGAGGCTGAGGAGTGGTGGAATGTGGACTTACTGTGAACGACACAGGCTGCTTCTCCTCTCTGCTGGCACCTGCAGAAGACCTGAGAGCACCTGCAACATCACACAGACAAACCACATCTTCAAACAACAATACAACACAAGCCCCCACTCAACATAACACACACCTACAACTCAGAACAGATGGGGGATAACTTAGAGCTAAACTACAGCAGCTGACATCTGTGATGAACTCCAATATCCTTGATTGGCCCAGTTGATATCTCTCAATTAACTCTAATATCTGTGATTGATGCTGGGACTACTCAATCTACCCAGTGTCCTCAGGGCCAAACTAACATCCCATTAGCGCCACTAGCTGAAGGTATAATTCAGGACTAAGCTTCCCCATCTCCATCTCTCTGGCTGCAATCTGCCATCAGCGGGAGAGTTATTGTTTATAGGCAGCACGCAGGGGCTAAAATTAATGTTTCGTTAAGCATTCTTTCAGCATTGGGTGTGATTTGCGAAGTCTGCCTCGCAACGTTTGACTGCAGTGTGGGTATGTGAGGCGATAGCTTTGTTATGGTTCATTACCTGTATACAGAGCTGGCTGTCTGCCTGGTACCTCACTCCCTCTTTCTCCTTGTTTTCTTTAGCTATATCTCTCTCCTTTTCCATCTCTAACACACACACTATAGAAATGAGTCACCATCATAGCAGATCTCTCAAGCACATAGAGCAACCTGTTCCTCACACACTCACCCACACCCACACACCTCCACAGTACTGCAGTCTGCGCAGAGACATAGCAGCTGATTAAAATAGGAGAAAAAGCAAGCACCACCACTACCACGGTTGAGAATAGCGATACAGCTAATTTAAACAAAAGCAAGGAGATGAAAGATGAAATGATGGTTTCTATTGCAGATATGACCTGGGTCGTCTTCAGGCAATGCAAAGTTATTCAAGAAAACACTTTCAAACATGATAGAGAATGAGGCTTAAGCATAAGAACTAATTGATGACTTACAGGCACACCGATTGCGGTCTTACTAAACCACTTTTATTCTTCATGATACTAATGCTAACGTGATGAGGCGAACTTTGATGATCAGAAATATTTACAGTACAGTACTTAAAGGGATACTTCGGGGTTTTGGCAATGAGAAAGTTAGATGTAGTTTCACGAGTCAATGCTAACTCACATTAGAGCAATGGCTGGAAGTCTATGTGTATCTACTACCATACTAGCAGATAGACTTCCAGTCAATGCGCTACGCTAGTTGGCATTAGCTCTCAAAACGACCTCTAACTTCCTTCATACTTGGACACAGAGAGATAAAAATGGTATCCACAAGTTTATCTGGCTCCTGGGAAGTAGATAAAGGGCCTCTTTGCCAAAATCCCAAAGTATTCCTTTAAATATATGCCCAATAGAGTACTATATTTAATAAAATATATTATAATTTGATGCTCAGCAGCTGTTATCTTATGTATTCTACATAAGAGGTGACATAAATACACTGGTGTTTAATGAAGGTTGGAATGATTGGCACTTTTTCAGTAGGATACTATTCTTTGCCATTTCATTGTATACATAATACTGTCATTATAATATCTACCAATGCTGTGTGCAGACAGTATTATGCAACATTGTCAGGTTGTTGCTTGGTGACTATCAACCACCAGGAATACTGATGAGCAAAACACATTCCAAATGTAGCTAATATATTCACTGTCTGAGTTGACATGAACACTGTTTGCTCATACTGCACTCTAGTGTTCACACGAGTAAAGTGATATAGGTATTTTAGGAATATAATTTTTTTTTTGCATGTACTAGGGCTGCCCGATAAGGGTAAGATCTGATTTTTTAAAAACCAAATGTTAGATTTTTCGTGCGATATAGATCAAAACACTTGGGTGAACTGTTGGAATCCTAGAAATAGGATGACATATTGAGAAGCTAAGTAGAAAGCAGCATCGTTCTTGTTTTGAACAATCGGTTGACTGCATTTGATCTAAGAGAACAGCACACAAACTTTTAATGATCTAACAGCGAGGAAGAGGAACTGCCCTGCTTGATTGACGGGGGCGGTCTTGGTGCGGGAAACAGCCACAAGAGAACAAAATAATTGAAAAGTAAAGAAAAAAAAGGGGCCATTACACGGCTGAGATGCGTTTCAAAATATGTATTGCGATATGAATATTTCACATGTCAATATTGACATTTCGATGTGAATCTGATTAATTGTGCAGCCCTAGCCCCTACTATGAACTCTGCCAAGAGATCTGGTTCATGTTGGCATAGACGGTAATACGCTTACCCTGTAGCCACAGGTTATTTAATTTGGTCAAAACTCCCCTCAAACACAACATGAGTGTAAACCTACTGGTGTGTCCTTTAGGTGAGGACTTGGCGGGGGAGTTCCTGTCCATGTTCCTCTGGTCACTGTACTGGCTGTTGGGGCCTGATGGGTCTTGTGGTGGGCCTAGGGGCCCAGGGGGGCCGGACTGGTCTCTCCAGTGAAACCGTGGGCGGGGGGTAAAGGAGTGGTATCTCTGGAACCCAAAACTGAAGCGGGGCTTCCGGAATGAATGATCGTCCCTTATGAATCGGTACAGTAAGGAAAACAGCAGAAAATAAGAGGTGTGAATGAGTGAGTGAGAGTATTGTGAGTCGGTGAATGTGTGGAAATGTTGAAATGACCAAGAACAAACCTTAGGCTACACAAGGTTGCTCTGAAATGTCCTTAAGTCTTACCGTGGTCTGTTGAATCTCCCTCCAAACCTCTGCCTAAACGAACCAGTTATTCTGTGTCTAGGCGGACTTCTCATTCTTCTCAAAGGTCGTTTCTCCTCCTGAAAATGTTACAGAGTAAGCTAATTAGTGTTCATGATGAGAAATTGTATCCACTGTGAGCTCGCTGTAGCCTGGTATCCAGATCTGTATGCAGCAAATGCCATAGAATGAATATGGCAGAAGAGTTGGCTAAAGTAAACAACTACAAATCTGGGACTGGGACCATGCTGAACCTGGCATTACACAAAATGACTCACATGTAACTTCAGTTAAATTGATTATATATCTAATACCGCAGTGACATGTTTGATAGGTCCCTCGTGTGGCCTCTTGTCACGTGACTCTTCATTGCATTCTCTGTGTGGCATGGTGGAGCTCTGGAAAGTGAAAGTTGAATCATACTTCAGACTTTAGTGTTTTAGTGGAGGTGTAACTCATGCATTTGTGTCTGGATTGGGACTGCTAGTACAAAGAGAATGTGCAATGTTTGATTGTGCTATGATGACCAATAATTTAGTAATATGTCTTATAACAATAGTTTTAGCAGAGCCACAACTATGCCTGTTTGTTTCAGTTGTAAACAACACAGTGCATTGGTTGTGCACTTCCTTCACAATGAAACAATCAGGAAGTGGATTTGAGTAGGGGATTACATAATTACATGATAATGGTGCACTTCTTTGGTAAAACACTTAGTTGACAAAATAAGCTAGCTGACAGCTTGACGGATGTTTTTCCTTCAATGAGACAAACCAGAGTAGGAATGATCACACAGGTCAGTCGGTCTTAAGAATAGCGGGTATATTTACCTTGCCCTGCGTTGTCTCGTATGGCCGTGTATCCATTTATTTTATTTAGAAGTTCCAGTGAAATTGTTGTTTTCATTCAGTCGTTACCAGCAACACACGTCTGATCAGGTGTGGTCTTGTTATGTTGCTCTGTCAGGTTCGTTTCATTATCACCACCTACCTTATGTATTTCGTGACAGCGTCATTTAACTTTCGATTCCTATGCGAACAATGCAGAAAGCCGTCCGTCCGAGGCATTCAACTTCTTGTTGTAAAAGTCTATGTAGGAAAACTTTCAAGAGAGACCGCACACAAAGGCCTATGTACAAATGAGCCTGTCCTATCACCAGGTTCCCTTAAAAACTCGTTTGAAAAAAACAATAAACAAATGAATGCCCATAAAGGTCTGTCCCAGCCATATTGTGTTATCTGGCGTTGTCACCTGTGACTTGCGTTGCAGTCAAACCTGCCTGCGACTTGTGAGGTTTCCGGTGTTGTGGCGAAAATCTCCCCCCTCCCTTCGCGTGAACGCGCACGCACTCAATTCTTCATTGCTGCGATTTACTTGCTAGTTGAGATTTCTGATCACGTTAGACTGCATTTCATTTTTTTTTTTTATGTCGGATTGGTGCAGGGGAGGCACTAGTAATGTCTGCAGTTTTCGGTTTGGCTATTTGTGTATTAGTCTATAAATAAATATATTTGCCAAAATTCATCTCTCCCATGTCTTATTCGACTAGTAATTATTCTGAAATGTTTATTGCTTGCCTAAATTTTACTCCCTTCTCTATGTTTAATGTAACACACATATTAATTATTAATGTTGGTTGCCTATCGTGCAGTTTGTTCTATAGAAAGTATTTGACTCGGATGTGTGCCACAGAAAGTATTTGACTTTAGCCACAAAATTAAGGAAATTAGAAGGGGGGTGGGGGATTACGGCAAGGCCATTTTCTTGCCTGCCGAAATTCTCCCCCCCCCCCCCCCCCCCCCCCCTCCCCTCTAATTTCTTTAATACCTTAATACTTTCTATAGAATAAACTTCACTTCAGGATAGGCAACCGAAATTAATCATTAATGTATGTGTGTTATATTAAACATAGAGGAGGGAGTAAAATGTAGGCAAGCAATAAACATTTCAGAACAACTACTAGATGAATAGGACATGGGAAAACTGCAGATATTAGTGTCTCCCCCACATTCAAACCGAAAAAAATAAATGAAACGCAGCCTAACGTGATCAGAAATCTCAACTAGCAAGCAAGTCGCAGCAATGAAAATTTGAGTGCGTGCGCGTTCAAGCGAAGGGGGGAATTCTGTCGGGGGGAGATTTTTGGCACAACGCCTGTAAACGCGGTCATCACTAGTTACAACAGTCACAAAGTCATAAACCCTGTCTATTTCAAATTATCTTATTAAAGTCTGATTTTAAACCTAACATTAACCACACTGCTATACTTATGCCTAACCCTAAACTTAAATTAAGACCCCCCAAAAAATAAATCATACACTTAGACTTTGTGGCTATGGTAACTAGTGGAAACCAGCAAACACTGTCCAATGACGGACACAAGATGGCGTTATTTGATTTCACACTCGTCTTCTGGGCAAGACACGCCTCCGCGGAAGTGTTGCAATTGGCTGCTGGTCGTTAGGTTCGAGTCATGTGAGCGGTTTTGACTACGATGCCGAGCCATATTTTACCTCGAGCGCTTTGTTTTGACTAAGGTGAAGCGAAATAAAAGAGCAAAACTGCGACAGTTACGCCAGATTGTTTCCCGGGCAGCTGTTGAAGATGGCGAACTCAGATAGGATCAAGAAAAGGTAATAATTGATGATGTATCCTCAGATATACAGTGCCAGTCAAACGTTTGCACACACCTACTCATTCAAGAGTTTTTCTTTTTCTTTAAAAAAGTGTTAAACAAATCAAAATATATTTTATATTTGAGATTCTTCAAGGTAGCTAGCTACCCTTTGCATTGATGACAGCTTTGCACACTTGGCATTCTTTCAACCAGCTTTGAGGTAGTCACCTGGAATGTATTTCAATTAACAGGTGTGCCTTGGTTAAAAGTTAATTTGTGGAATTTCTTTCCTTCTTAATGTGTTTGAGCCAATCAGTTGTGTTGTGACAAGGTAGGAGTGGTATACAGAAGATAGCCCTATTTGGTAAAAGACCAAGTCCATATTATGGCAAGAACAGATCAAATAAGCAAAGAGAAACGACAGTCCATCATTACTTTAAGGCATGAAGCACAGTCAATCTAGAACATTTCAAGAACTTTGAAAGTTTCTTCATGTGCAGTTGAAAAAACCATCAAGCGCTATGATGAAACTGTCTCTCATGAGGACTGCCACAGGAAAGGTTGTACTACTGTTTTTTACTCATTGGACCACACGTACACAGTACTTCAGTTAGGCATATGCCTTATGGGTTACAAAGGATGTTTGAATGCATATACAATTCATTTCATTTTGGTTCATTTCCTGACAGGGGTTTGGGCATTATCTTGGTATATGTATATAATAATAATAATAATAATAATAATAATAATAATAATAATAATAATAATAATTCATTATGTTTAATGTACATTCATTTTATACATCAAATTATCCTTTAATTTAATATTGTGTTCAACTTTGCAGGTATCAGCACTTCAAGAACGACCTGGAAAAGCTCTACTACCGCAGAGAATATTGTGCCCTGTGCCAGTGAGAGGAAACGGCACTAACAACTCGGCCAAGAGGATCTTAAAGGATAAAATTCTGCCTCGAACAAATGCTAATAACGTCCCCCAGCTCTTTGACTTCTTGACCACTCGTCTGTCAGCTTACTATAAAGCCAAAGCGGCTTAGACATGCGTGCATACATTTTATGTATGGGTGGTCTATTCACAGATCAATGACATGCACTTTGAAGTGAAGCACTCGTCCTCACCTGGCCAGATCTACATAGTGGACATGTATATGGAGATGTGCAATTGTCCAATGGGATGAAAAGGTGATCCATGCAAGCACCAGACTGCCATTATCATCCATCACCAGTGCCAGAGCAGCAGCTTCTTGCCACTAACATCTGAAATGAGAGCAAAAATGTTGCATATAGGCACAAATTAAAATGTTGTAAATCAAAAATATATATATTTTTTAATCTGTTGAGATTTATTGTGTAAGACATCCCTTCAAAAATGTGATGCATGTTTGGCCGATGTGGCAGGGTGAACTGCGCTAAGAGATCCAGTGCCATCCAGTGAGCCTCCAGGCATACAGTGCCTCAAATCTCAGCGCAACCAAACATCGGTCGCACACAGGAAGGACAGGTTGGGTGGACGACAAATCCGTCTGCAGGACGAACCACAAAAACATCAGGGCCTGACCTGTTGAGATTACATACACTTTTTTACTGTAATCGTTGTTCAGGAGTTGTCTGTATTGTCAAACTTGTTTTCACAAGGTGAAAGACAACCCCGACTCCACAGAAAAGACCTGTTGCAACTGACCAATGCTACACATCTACCAGAAGCTCACAGAATGGTTTATTTAGGGACAACTGAGCCAGAGATTCCAGACCCTGGTGAAAGCAGAGTTTTGGTGTAAATATTTCACTTCACAGCCTTAAGTAATTATTTTTATTATTAATGTAATATTGTACAGTTGATTGATCCAAATAATGAATGTACAGTATGTATTTAATTATTATTGTGTGATTATACAGTAGATTGATCCAATTACTATTTTGAATGTCAATGTTTTGTCAGAGTTTGATGGAATAAAATAATTTATTTTACATGCTAAATCTGTTTGTTTCATGAGTGCCATTGATCTTTCAGATAAGTCAATAAATGGCTATGGTATGCTTATTATAAGACGCAGACATTGAGTCTGTCGGTGGTGATAAAAATAAATTAGTCTGCCTGTCCCCTCAGTTCATTAGTAGTCTGTCTCTCTACTAGCTAGCAAGCTATCACGGTGTGCGTGAAACCCTGCCTGGTGCGCCCTTCAGCTGACAAATCAGGAGGATTCATGAGACTAAGGACCTTAAAAAGCCAATCGCAGCACTTCAGTGGGGCGTGTCTTGCCCAGAAGATGAGTGGGAAATCAAATCACATCACGGCGTGGTGAAATCACATTTTGATGTTACCCACTTGTTGTATAGTGGTGCACCCCAGATAAGCCACAAATCAGACAAATGGAAAAAACCAAAGCTTGTTTAAAACTCTATTTTTTCATCAATGAATGCAATGTCAGTTTTAGCAGCAGCCATTGGCAAAACCTGTGATTTAAAATACAGTAAGTTACATAGAGTGTAGAAATCATTAGGAACACCTTCCTAATGTTGAGTCACACCTCCTTTTGCCCTCCATGGGGGGTGATAAGGGACATATATATAAGCCTAGGCAACCGTACCACCTGACATGACATGATACCAACGCCTTACTAACGTCTGCGTGACGCCTGCATCGCGTGTTAATGAAAGTCATAATGTGCATAGTTTATATTTATATTAATTCAATCTCAACCATAAATGTTAGAAACGTACAATTGTTCCCGTGCAAGCAGACATTCCAACGTAGCCACCTTGAACTATAGTGTAGCGTACGGCTTGTGTATTTCCTGTTATCGCTAAAGGCCTAGAAAAGATGATGCCCAATCTATAGATAATCAGTCTTTCCCTCAACACCTCATGGCATGGTATGTTTATTTTATCTCGCTGTATACAGATCTAAATGTTGTTAGCCAATCACAGACTGTTTTATCAGTTCACATCAGACAACCAATAAGAGTTGTGTCCACGGCTTTCAGAGGAGTTCATAGGTGCTATTTCGGAATCCTTGGGATGTCCCTTAAGTCAATAGAGCAGTTCATAGACTTTCCCGGAGGGTATGTGCTATTTGGCTTCCTTGGGATGTCCATACCTCTATCAAGTATAAATGTAAATTGGTTAAAGTTAGTGTTAGTTTAGGGTAAGGACGTCCCAAGGAATCCGGATTGGAGTGACCATTCATAGAATGAGAGACTGGCACGGTATTTGAGAGCTCGGCAGCAAGACAGACATTAATTTGTTAGTTTTTTATTTTGTTAATTTTTTTTACAAGTGGCAGAAGCGATTTTCGAGTGTCTGCCCCAGATAGTTTCATTAGAGACGATGAAAATAATTACCCAGATGTCCTTGATCCAGTTGAGGAGTAAGTAGGCTATGTTTAAGTTGTGATATCGTTAGGAAATATTTAGTCCTACTGTGATAAAGGCAAATTTGGTTAATTAAAAAATAATATTTTTTTGTTGATAACGTATTGTCAAAAGCACGTAGGCAATCTTACCTACTGAGGAGTGCATATTCTTTCCCAGAGGGTCCGTGCTATTCAGAATCCTTGGGATGTCCCTATCTCCATCAAGTATAAATATATAAAAGGTTAAGTTGTGTTAGTTTAGGGTTCAGGGTAAGGACGCCCCAAGGAATCCGGATAGCAGTGACCATTCATAGAGTGAGAGACTGGCACGGTATTTGAGAGCTAGGTGGCAAAACAGACATACATTTTCTTTTCTAAGTGGCAGAAGTTATTTTCGAGTGTCTTACCCAGATAGTTTCCTTATTAGAGACAATGAAAATAATTACCAAGATGTACTTGATCCAATTGAGGAGTAACTAGGCTATATTTAAGTTGTGATATCGTTAGGAAATATTTAGTCCTACCGTGTTAAGGCAAATGTGGTTTATTTGAAAAGAATACTTTTTTGCTGATAACGTATTTTCAAAAGCATATAGGAAATATTATTTACTGTGTCGATAGTGGAGTAGGCTAGTGTACAATAACGTAATTCGATGTGCTAGTATTATTTATTTAATGGATTAATTCAATTGTAAATGAAATAACTACTTTTCACTGAAGAAGAGAAACAAAGGTAGAACATGCTACTTTGATCGAAGACCTAAAATCAGGCCTGACAATATCACAACGGTGTCCTAATATAGTGTGGATACAGTAGTAGCCTATTTTACACCAATGTAACTGTGTGTGCTATGATTATTTTTATTTCATTCAATGATTACGTTATTGTACCAAGTAGATACAGGAGCAGTCTACATTAATAATGTAATTGAATGTGTTATAGTATCATTTATTTCACTGACGAATACAATTGTAAACGAGGATGGGTAGGTTACTTCATTCAGTGAATACTGAATGTCTTGCTATCTCTGGGAGTATGTTAATGATGGCTTTTCAGCTGTTGAACTATGGCAATGTCAAACTAATTTCTAAATCTCTTTCTTTGAGCCAAGATGTGAATTTCTAAACCTCTCTTTTAGTCAAGATGTGAATTTCTAAACCTCTCTTTTAGTCAAGATGTGAACCAATCAGCTTCACTGCAGGTGCTCAACCCACCACCCTCACTGTTCTCCCTCCACAAGTAACCACATCATCTTCTCCTGTTCAACTACTTTGCCTCCACACTAAAAAGGACTGTACATATACCCCTGTGCCCATCTCAGTGTAACATGATCCATCCAAGGCCTCAGCGGGATGCCTAAAATGTGAGAAATGTAAGCAAGATGCTATAGAATGTGTGTGTGTGTATGGATGGAGTCCCAAGTAAAGACTTGAGAAGATGGCAAAGGAGACAGTAATGAGAGTGAGAGCATACAGTATGAAAATAAAGACCCATTGGGATCTAAAATGAGTGTGTGGTGCCTCGTGTCTCCTTTTTGACCGTTTGAGGATACTACAGGATACTACCCTGGTGGAGGTTCTTGGAGCACTGTGATTTAAGTGTGAGCAGAGGTTGACAAAAACCTTCAAAGGTGGTGGTGCTATGTTGCATGTTATCTTGAATACCAGGCAGATGTTTGAGTACAGAATCAAATGGTGTGAACTTAACAGGCTAAACTTGTTGAGTATACTCTTTGAGAAAAGGGTTCCAACAGGATTCTTTGGCTGTCACCAAAGGAGAAAACTTTCTGGTTCCAGGTAGAACCTTCTGTGGAATGGAGCCCAAAAGTGTTCTACTTAGAGACAGAAGGGGTTCTACCAGGAACCAAAAAGGGTCCTCCCATGGGGACAGTGGAAGAATCCTGTTAGTTTGTAGATAGCACCTTTTTATCTGAGTGTAGGCCTATATTGCAGTCGTGGTTCCATGGATATCTGTGAAAAATAAAATTAATTGATGGTGGTGAGTTAAGATAATCAGAAATACTATGAAGCATCCCCACTTTTAGCACACATTTGCAAGCAGGCAAAGTAACCTATGTGTGCTGAGGCATGTGTGATCACTTAACATTGACAGGACCAACAAAAAATACATTTAACCCAACCTCTCTTAATTGAAATCCAATATTCGGCGCCTGGGGAATAGTTGGTTAACTGCCTTGCTCGGGCAAAATGACAAAAAAAAAGTTCACCTTGTCAGCTTTGATCTTGCAACCCTTCAGTTACTGGCCTAACACTCAAACCACTAGGCTACCAAGAAGCCCTTGGGGTTTGTATTGATGCAAGAAATGGGCATATCTACACAGTAAAGGTGGCTGCCATATCAACTAGCCTAATCATTTTAGCATTGCGGTGATAGGCCTATTTTAGCTAAATCGACAAATGAAATGTATGAACTAAACAGACACTTAAACTAACACGTAACACATGTAGACATAACATCATAATAAACTTACACGCGAACACACATTAGCAATGTGAACACCACATGAACACTACGTTTACATAACGTGTACGTGTCACGTGACGTGAACGAGTCAGCAGTTTGACTCCTTTGAAACAAACTTGTCTCCTTTGACAATCCATGTTAATTCAAGGCATTATTTTATGGAGCTAGGAAGACGTTAGGTGACTAGGTGAGGTATCAGTAGCTTCACGTGGCTTAATTCTGTCATGAATCACCCCCCATAGAGCCCTGAGATACTAGCCCATGTTGAAGCCATTGCCACCCTCAGATGTGTCAAGTTGGCTGGATGTCCTTTGTGTGGTGGACTATTCGGGCATGGCTGCGGGGAAATGTTCTAGGTTGGGCGTACTGACGAGTATTTTTGTTTGCTCATACAGCTCCAAGGAGGGAAAAGAGAATATAGTGAAAAGAATATTGATTACTTGGCTAAGTTCATTTTTTGTTATGAGTCGCTAATGCCGCAGAGGATCATCGGAGTAAACGTGAATGAACGGTTGTCTTAGGGACAAAATTTCACATACTCATTTGAGCAGCCACAAAGCAATTGCCTAAGCCTACTGTATGATTGCGGTAGAACTTCATTGCCCCTAGCAGTCATACCACGCAATATGATTTTCACATGGATTTTTATGATAAAAATTTTATACCGATAAATGGCAGTTTAAACACTAAAACATTTTTTTAAATTTGTCACATAATACTAACCTCTCTTTCCTTCTCTCTCAGTCCACTGAGTGCTAAAGGTCGTAATGACGCCTTCTACCTGAACCCGTGGTGGCCCCCAAAAGCCCCATTGTACTCCACCCAGCCAATCAACAGAGAGTAGATCCTCGCTCGCTGACTCATAGTGAGAGAGAGATCCAGGAAGTTGTTGCCAACCGCCAACGTACACTAGTAGGACTGGAAGAGGTGGGGAAAGACCATTAACTTAGACATCGTATCATTACGGCGTCGGTGAGAGCATTGGGCAGGGCCATTGAGGCTATCTCTATATTGAGGTAGTACATTTTCTACTTCTATGAGTTGGCAAAAAACAGAAAGGGTTCACACTGGTGTTTGAACAGTATAAAGCCAAGGTTGGCGATTTACTGCCACCTGCAGTTATGGAATGTTTATTAATGAGTAGGCCTATAATTCATTGGCCCATCTCTCCTGACAGCTAAACATTTTGGATTATGATAATTTGCTAGTAAAAACATTTGTTTGCTCCCCCTATTTTAATTTGCTCCATGGCCAGGTGTAGGGTTGTCACTAGTTAACACAGCCACAAAGTCAAACCCTTTCTATTTCAACATGATCTTAAAATCTGTTGCACATCATTTCATAGAAAAGGCACGTAAGCCTCACGGAAACATCCAAAGTCATACAGTGCATTCGGAAAGTATTGAGACCACTTAACTTTTTCCACATTTCGTTACAGCCTTATTCTAAAATGGATAAATAAATACAAATCTCAGCAATCTACACACAATAACCCATAATGACAAAGCAAATACAGTTTTTTTGTAAAATGTTTGCAAATGTATTCAAAATAAAAAAAACAGATACCTTATTTACATAATTATTCAGGCCCTTTGCTATGAGACTCGAAATTGAGCTCAGGTGCATCCTGTTTCCATTGATCATCCATGAGATGTTTCTACAACTTGAATCCACTTGTGGTAAATTCAATTGATTGGACATGATTTGGAAAGGCACACACCTTTGTATATAAGGTCTCGCAGCTGACAGTGCATGTCAGAGTAAAAACCAAGCCATGAGGTCGAAGAAATTGTCCGTAGAGCTCTGAGACAGGATTGTGTCAAGACACAGATCTGGGGAAGGGTAACAAAAAATGTCTGCAGCATTGAAGGTCCCCAAGAACACAGTGGCCTCCATCATTCTTAAATGGAAGACGTTTGGAACCACCAAGACTCAACCTAGAGCTGGCTGCACGTCCAAACTGAGCAATTGGGGAAGAAGGGCCTTGGTCAGGGAGATGACCCGATGGTCACTCTGACAGAGCTCCAGAGTTCCTCAGTGGAGATGGGAGAACCTTCCAGAAGGACAACCATCTCTGCAGCTCTCCACCATTCAGGACTTTATGGTAGACTTGCCAGACGGAAGCCACTCCTCAGAAAAAAGCACATGACAGTCCGCTTGAAATTTGCCAAAAGGCACTTAAAGGACTCTCAGACCATGAGAAACAAGATTCTCTGGTCTGATAAAGCCAAGTTGAACTCTTTGGTCTGAATGCCAAGCGTCACGTCTCGAGGAAACCTGGCACCATCCCTACGGTGAAGCATGGTGGTGGCAGCATCATGCACAGTCAGGATCTGAGGAAAGATAAATGGAGCAAAGTACAGAGAGATCCTTGATGAAAACCTGCTCCAGAGCGCTCAGGACCTCAGACTGGGGTGAAGGTTCACCTTCCAAAAGGACAACCACCCTAAGCACACAGCCAAGACAACCCATGAGTGGCTTCCAGACAAGTCTCAATGTCCTTGAACGGCCCAGACAGATGTCGGACTTGAACCCGTTTGAACATCTCTGGAAAGAACTGAAAACAGCTGTGAAGCGATGCTAACCATCCAACCTCACAGAGCTTTAGATGATCTGCAGGAAGAATGGGAGAAACTCCCAAAATACAGGTGTGCCAAGCTTGTAGCGTCATACCCAAGAATACTCAAGGCTGTAATAACTGCTATTTTTCAGATTAATCAGGGGGTCCTGCAGCACCGCTGCGTCCCGTGGCTATGCACATGGGAAACTGTTGAGCATGAAAACCCCAGCAGCCTAGCAGATTAGCTGTTCAGGAGTCTTATGGATTGGGGGTAGAAGCTGTTAAGAAGCCGTTTGGACCTAGAGTTGGTGCTCCGGTATTGCTTGCTGTGCGGTAGCAGAGAATCTATGACTAGGGTGGCTGGAATCTTTGACCATTTTTAGGGCCTTCCTCTGACATCTCCTAGTATATAAGACCTGGATGGCAGGAAGCTTGGCCCCAGTGATGTACTGGGCTGTGTGCACTACCCTCTGTGGTGCCTTGTGGTCGGAGGCTGAGCAGTTGCCATACCAGGCGGTGATTCTGCTCGATGGTGCAGCTGTAGAACTTGAGGATCTGAGGAACAATGCCAAATCTCTTCAGTCTCGTGAGGGGGAATAGACTTTGTCGTGCCATTTTCACAACTGTCTTGGTGTGTTTGGATCATGATAGTTCATTGGTGATGTGGAGACCAAGGAACTTGAAGCTCTAAACCTGCTCCACTACAGCCCAGTCGATGTGAATGAGGGCGTGCTCGGCCCTCCTTTTCCTGTAGTCCACAATCATCTCCTTTGTCTTGATCACGTTGAGGGCGAGGGTGTTATCCTGGCACCACGGCTACAGAAGGAGGTGAAGATGCAGATGTGCTTGATGATGGCTGATATTGAGCGAGATATGAAGAACGACTTTGAGCAGAACAGAAATAGGGAAGCCCAGGACCAGAAGATGTTTAGGGCCTGCTTTAAGGCTTGGAGTTGGTGTATCAGAGACATACTGAGGAGATACTGGACAAGATAGGGATTCTGTGGTCATGATCAACAACATTCTCCAGGACCTCCACGGAAGGAGAACAGTCCAGATGTCACTGTCTGCCCGGACCGGCCTTTCTCCGCTGGTTAGTACAGCATCACAGCCAGAGTACCTCCATTTCCGCCACAGCTTCCGTCTGGCCCCCATCACCCACCTGACAGCAGTCGGCAGGAAGCTCTTCCAGGGAGAGGCAGGAGAGGCCCAACAGGTGGGTGATGATGCGGACTTGATGATAAATGGAGTTGAGTTATGTAAAGGGAATATGTTTGTGAAACTATAACTGAAACGTAGTTAGGAAACAAGATTATGTTTATGAGGCGGAAGTATAAGAGACCGTATGTACACCTTTAACAACCTGGACATCTAGATATCAGACACTACAATAATCAAGCGAAGGAGGAGAAAGACAGTCAGGTGCAGCAGAAGGAGGAAATGGTGGAAAGTAAGCCAGAAGACAATAAAAAGTCAGGGTAAGTGCGCAATAATAACAGAGGTTGTGTGTGTTCACAGATTGGGAGAACGATAACTATTTACAGTTGAAGTCGGAAGTTTACATACACCTTAGCCAAATACATTTAAACTCAGTTTTTCACAATTCCTGACATTTAATCCTAGTAAAAATTCCCTGTTTTAGGTCAGTTAGGATTTCAGCTTTTATTTATTTCATCACATTCCCAGTGGGTCAGAAGTTTACATACACTCAATTAGTATTTGGTAGCATTGCCTTTAAATTGTTTAACTTGGGTCAAACGTTTCGGGTAGCCTTCCACAAGCTTCCTACAATAAGTTGGGTGAATTCTGGCACATTCCTCTTGACAGAGCTGGTGTAACTGAGTCAGGTTTGTAGGCCTCCTTGCTCGAACATGCTTTTTCAGTTCTGCCCACAAATTTTCTATGGGATTGAGGTCAGGGCGTTGTGATGGCCACTCCAATACCTTGACTTTGTTGTCCTTAAACCATTTCGCCACAACTTTAGAAGTATGCTTGGGGTCATTTCCATATGGACAGAGCCATTTGCGACCAAGCTTTAACTTCCTGACTGATGTCTTGAGATGTTGCTTCAATATATCCACATAATATTCCTATCTCATGATGCCATCTATTTTGTGAAGTGCACCAGTCCCTCTTGCAGCGAAGCACCCCCACAACATGATGCTGCCACCCCCGTGCATCACGGTTGGGATGGTGTTCGTCGGCTTGCAAGCATTCCCTTTTTCCTCCAAACATAACGATGGTCATTATGGCCAAACAGTTCTATATTTGTTTCATCAGACCAAAGGATATTTCTCCTAGAAGTACGATCTTCGTCCTCATGTGCAGTTGCAAACCATTGTCTGGCTTTTTTGTGGCGGTTTTGGAGTAGTGGCTTCTTCTTTGCTGAGCGGCCTGTCAGGTTATGTCGATATAGGACTCGTTTTTACTGTGGATATAGATAATTTGTACTTGTTTCCTCCAGCATCTTCACAAGGTCCTTTGTTGTTGTTCTGGGATTGATTTGCACTTTTCACACCAAAGTACATTCATTTCTAGGAGACAGAACGCGTCTCCTTCCTGAGCGGTATGATGGCTGCGTGGTCCCATGGTGTTTATACTTGCGTACAATTGTTTGTACAGATGAATGTGATACCTTCAGGCGTTTGGAAATTGCTCCCAAGGATGAAGTAGACTTGTGGAGGTCTACACAATTATTTCCGAAGTCTTGGTTGATTTCTTTTCATTTTCCCATGATGTCAAGCAGAGGCAGTTTGAAGGTAGGCCTTGAAATACATCCACAGGTGCACCTCCAATTGACACAAATTATGTCAATTAGCCTATCAGAAGCTTCTAAAGCCATGACATATTTTTTTGTTTAAAGGCACAGTCAACTTTGTGTATGTACATTTCTGACCCACTGGAATTGTGAGACAGTGAAGTAATCTGTCTGTAAACAGTTGTTGGATTAATTACTAGTGTCATGCACAAAGTAGATGTCCTAACCGCCAAAACTATAGTTTGATATCTAGAAATGTGTGGAGTGGTTGAAAAACGAGTTGTAATGATAATGACTCCAACCTAAGTGTATGTAAACTTCCGACTTCAACTGTATATGCATGCGTGACTGTAAATCGCTTTGGATAAAAACGTCTGCCAAATGACATATATTATCTTCTAGGCAGGTTGGGAGGATGGCCCCTTCCCCAGAGGACCTTTACTTTTCCTCACTGCCCTTAATGCTCTCTAGGCAGTGGAACACAAGTGTTGTTATGAGTCAACCTGTTGCAACATGTAACACACTGTGAGCTCTTACTGTAGATCATTTGTCTGATGATGCAATGTTGAGTGTAATAAATGGTTATTAATCTGATTATTAATCAGTGTGTTTCTTTGACATTGTTGGCACTGTTGAATCTACCTATTTGACTTAATTTGTAACTGAGGCTGGAAGAACATAGGCAGTCGCAACTTGTTCACAACTGGCCTACCTGGTTAAATAAAGGTGAAGAAAAAAAAACACCTCACAAAGTCTCGATTTATGTGCACAGCACTTACTATACTATGATGCAATAGGGGAGATACTTTTGTATATATAGTGTATGTGGACACCCCTTCAAATGAGTGGATTTGGCTATTTTAGCCACACTTAATGCTGACAGGTGTATATAAATCGAGCACACGGTCATGCAATCTCCATAGACAAACATTGGCAATGGAATGGCCTTACTGAAGAGCTCAGTGACTTTCAATGTGGCACCATCCTAGGATGCCACCTTTCCAACAAGTCAGTTTGTCACATTTCTGCACTGCTAGAGCTGCCCCGGTCAACTGTAAGTGCTGTTATTGTGAAGTGGAAAGTCTAGGAGCAACAACAGCTCAGCTGCGAAGTGATTGGCCGCACAAGCTCACAGAACGGGACAGCCGAGTACTGAAGCACGTAACGCATAAAACTTGTCTGTCCTCAGTTGTAACACTCACTAACTGCCTCTGGAAGCAACATCAGCGCAATAACTGTTCGTCAGGAGCTTCATAAAATGTGTTTCCATGGCCGAGCAGCCGCACACAAGCCTAAGATCACAATGCACAATGCCAAGTGTCGACTGGAGTGGTGTAAAGCTTGCTGCTATTGGACCCTGGAGCAGTGGAAACACATTCTCTGGAGTGATGAATCACTCTTCACCATCTGGCAGTCTGACAGACGAATTTCGGTTTGGTGGATGCCAGGAGAACACTACCTGCCCCAATGCATAGTGCCAACTGTAAAGTTTGGTGGAGGAGGAATGATGGTATGGGACTGTGTTTCATGGTTTGGGCTAGGCCACTTAGTTCCAGTGAAAGGAAATCTTAACGCTACACCATACATTTTAGATGATTCTGTGTTTCCAACTTTGTGGCAATAGTTTGGGAAAGGCCCTTTCCTGTTTAAGCATGATAATGCCCCTGTGAACAAAGCGAGGTCCAAACAGAAAAGGATTGTCAAAATCGGTGTGGAAGAACTTGACTGGCCTGCACAGAGCCCTGACCTCAACCCCATCGAACACCTTTGGGATAAATTGGAATGCCTACTGCGAGCCAGGCCTAATTGTCCAACATCAGTTCCCGACCTCACTAATGCTCTTGTGGTTGAATGGAAGCAAGTCCCTGCAGCAATGTTCCAACATCTAGTAGAAGCCTTCCCAGAAGAGTGGAGGCTGTTATAGCAGCAAAGGGGGACCAACTCCATATTAATGCACATGATTTTGGAATGAGATGTTCGACAAGCAGTTGTTCCATATACTTTTGGTAATGCAGTGTACCTGCTGACATTCACTACTGACATTTTTACCATCTTCAGTTTGTTCAATTTGAGACATTCAGGAATCCTGTTAACACTGGTAACTACTGACATATCAAACACAAATCATTAACATTTATCTTGAATGCTTTTGATTGTATTGGACATCCTTGTCAAACCATGAGGAAATAGGTCATTGCAATAATCCTAGGTATACCGGTAACTCAATACCTCCTCCGCAAGGCTGTGGCTTGTATGACCTTTTGCTCTTTTTCTCGTGATCCATTATGAGCTCGAGGTTGGAAGAGCACGGGTTATAAGCAGAAACCACCAACAAACCTTGGGGAAATTATCATTAGGCACTCATTGGGGTGGCAGCGTAGCCTAGTGGTTAGAGCGTTGGACTAGTAATCGAAAGGTTGCATGATCAAATCCCTCAAATCTGTCCTTCTACCCCCCGTTCCTAGGCCGTCATTGTAAATAAGAATTTGTTCTTAACTGACTTGCCTAGTTAAATAAAGATACAATTATAAATGTCTTAATTGTATCTAGTCATGCCATGGTCACTTTCTCTGCTAGAATGAGATGCACAATTGAAAATCATTGGGATGCTGTAACCTTGACTACCTAGAATTTGGATTTCTAGAATGAATGCTAATTCTATGGACTAATGACCCTCTCCTTCTATTCATGGTCTCAATAAACAATGTTCCCCATATGAAACTAAAATGAACTGCATTTCACAGCAGCAATACATAATGTCTTTCTTGTAAGAATTCTTAGACGTTGTTTTAGTATTTGCATAAGTGATATAAGTATATAATTAATAAGAATATTGCTAAGACCAGTGGTATCTGTTTTTCAAGTCTACTGTGTAGGAGTGGTAAAGACAGGTTACCTAGCAGGATTTGAAGTATTATTACATTTTATAGGTACCATTCATGAGCAACGAGTGGGATTAAATGTGGCAGTATTACAATACATCGTCTTAAAGAATATCAAATAAACACATTATCCACGGCCACATACCTTCCTTAAGTATTTGTTTCTTTCTCTCCGCCCCTTTAGTCTCTGTCTCAACCCACCCCTCTCTCCCTGCCACTTTCAGAGAGAGAGAGCGAGAGAGAAAGAAAATGTGGTGGTTCGGATAACTGGGGTAAGGTAACTTGACAAGATAGAACACATCGAAGGAAGGGAGTCCCTGGTTGCTCTCTAAACTCTTTCTTACTTAAAGGAACACTTACAAAGGTAATAGTAAAATAAGAAATAATACGTTGGTGTTGCTCACCCCTTCTGGGCTGTACACTTGTTTTGTGTTGTAGACCTGTTGGTGTAGGTTTTTCTAGTGTTCTCAGGTTGGTGATGAATGCGTCTTTTGTTTGTGTCAGACAGTGTTCAACAGAAAATGTTTTGGGTGCTAGCAGTTTATTCTGCAACCTTATTCTGTAGGCTATATTTGACTTTGTTCTATAGTGTTAATTTTATATATATATATATATATATATATATATATATATATTTTTTTTTTTTAATGGTGTAATATGAGACATTCTTACTGCCTTTGAGCTCCTTGAACAAATTCAAACCATCTTGTGTAAGAATGTTAGGCTTCCGGTGCCGCCCAACATTTGTTTTCTATATTAATGCACATCTGTACATTTGTATGTTTTTATGAAAGTATTTGTTGTGTGTTTGTGTTTGGTGTGACATGGTCTTTTTGGTGAGCCAAATTCCTCTAACTAGCGAGGGAAGGGTCAGTAACTTCAGCTTAGTTCTACATTCAAGTTACACTTTTTTTTGACCATTTTGACCAAGGCATAGTAATCACAGAGGCTTTGCTATTTCTTCCACATGATCAGTGATGCAGAAGCCTCTCATCCAGGATTGGGCACTGCAATCATCTGGTCTGTTGTTCTACAACTACGCAACAAAACCCCACAAGTCTGAACCCCTCTATGCTACATACTCCTGTTATTGGTTACCAGAGGAAGCTTAAAGCCTAATCTCTGCACCTGTAACAAAACATGAGGTGAGGAACTTTGAATGTCATTGAGCGACTGGATTGAATAACTTGAGTCTTTGTTGAAATGGTATTGAAGAGAAAAGTAACTATTGATTGGCTGATTGAATGCTGTTAGAACTGTTTTAGCCTATTGTTGCTTCCTCAAGTCTAATGGAATGATGGCATTAAAAACATTCTGGGTGTAGTCACTTGGAAAAATGCCACTGAGTAAAATTGGAGCTCAATTTAAAGAGTTGTTTAAAGAGTGTTGATTGACTGAGTATTGTTGCCATATTTACATATAGGGTACGGGTGTTCTCACGGGCACATATACTACAGGAATTCCATCTGCGCTGTCAATCACTCACTGCCAAGGACAACAGTGGTTTCTGGCAGAAGTTTGAGGTAAACCAATCTCAACCAGTCTTCTATTGAGTAATACCCTGGCTCTGTAATCCAGAAGTGTTTCCAAACTCCAGTATCCCCAACACACATTTTTGTTGTAGCCCCAGACAAGCACACCTGATTCAACTTGTTAACTAATCATCAAGCCCTCAATGAGTTGAATCAGGTGAGTTTGTCCAGGGCCACAACAAAAATGTGTACTGTTGGGGGTCCTGGAGGACTGGAGTTGAGAAACATCAGACTATTGAGCCTTGGAGACTTTGTGCAGTGTCTGCTGTGGCAGTAAAGTCCCACTTTCATAGTGTCCCTTCAGTTGCTGTTTTTTCATTGTTCAGGAGCTGAATGATGTTGGTAAAGAGTTCACTACCAGGGCTGGAAACCTGGAGGCCAACAGAGAGAAGAACAGATACCCCTACATACTGCCTTGTGAGTATTATGGTACATACCATATCAGGGCACCACCACATGCTACCTCTGAGTAATAGTTTATTACCATGATAATATGACCTGCTGTATCTAAGCACAAACATTATCTTCACATCTATCCCATGTGTGGAAATGCTTCCCATTTTCTGATCACTTTGATTAATGGTCCCTGTGGTTTCAGATGACCACAGTCGAGTGAGGCTGTCCCTGCTAGACTCCCAGCTACACTCAGATTATATCAACGCTAGTTATGTCCCTGTGAGTACTCTGTCTGTCCGTCTGTCGCTGTATGTCTGTCTGTCCATTCATTCATCACGTCTGCGGTCTGTCTGTCTGCTCCTCAGGGTGGATGTACGGAGCGAGACTTCATTTGTACCCAGGGTCCTTTGCGCAGCACTATCGCTGACTTCTGGAGGATGGTATGGGAGCAGAACGTTAGGATCATCGTCATGGTGACCGCCCTGAAACAGAAGGACATGGTGAGTGAGGGATTTGATGGTGATGGGACACTGAACAATTCTCAAATGTATTAAGCGTTCATGGGTAACATGTTGACTACATTCACAGCATCAAGTTTGACCCGTAAACTTGCATAGTTCTTCTGGTTTTATATTGCCCTCGTTGCCACCCATGAAGTTATGGAAAAGTCTTCGTAAGCATATTCTTGCCCCTGTTGATGTGGGTGCTGCACAGAGTTGGTGTATCTACCATGAATTTGTCATAGTGTCACATTTCCTGCTGTGCACACAGTAGTGTCTATACTTTTTATTAGTTAGACAACGTGTTGACTGTGTTTCTCCAGGTGCTGTGTGATGAGTACTGGCCAATGGAGCAAGGGACGGTGTCGTACGGAATGGTCCAGGTTACCACAGTGTCTCGTAAACGGCGTCCAGATTATTTCATCACCACCATTCACTTACGACAGGTGAGGCCTAGGTCCTGTCATTTCCTAGTTGTCCTATTTTATTGTAACAAAGACTATTAGTTTCAGCCACTGGTCAACAGATGTAGGCTATTTCCAAGATTAATTGTGTGTCTGAGTGGTACAGATAGTGAGTTTGTCTGGTGTGTGTGTGGTTGTTCTGGTAGTGTGGTTGTGCTGATAGTGTGTGTCGTTTCAGCACGGTTTTCCCGTAGAGAGGACAGTAACACACTACTACTACACTGCCTGGCCAGACCAGGGTGTACCCAACGACCTCTCCTCTCTCTGTGCTTTCACTGAGTATGTGAGGCAGCATCTGGACACTCTACCCCTTCTGGGGCCTGCAGTGGTACACTGCAGGTATGACCTCTCACCCAAACTCACCTAGCTGGCAAACTCTCACACTTTTTGTTTTCTGTGTCATTATTTATTAACCTCTACTTAGATTTTTGGCCTTGATATTTCTGTGACAGAAACATTAATACAATTTTACATTTGCAAGTATACAGTGTGCAGCACTGTCTTTTTTTGTTTATTAATTGAAAATAGCTGAATGCCAGAGTCACATTTCCATCACTGTAAAACATTTCAATCATAGTCATTGTGGTGGTTCCTTAATATTTGCAGATATCTGTATCTCAGTTGAGACAATATCTCTATATAAAGCATGTGTGCCGATTACACCTCTTTTAAATGCTGTTTGTATCTCTCTGTGTCGATTACACCTCTTAAATGCTGCTGGTATCTCTCTCAGTGCAGGTGTGGGGCGGTCTGGGACGTTTGTCGCTCTGCTATGGCTGATGCAGCTGTGTGTGCGTGGCATCATGCCTGATGTTAGAGCCGCCGTGCAGGACCTGAGACGGCACAGAGTCATGATGGTCCAGAACCTGGTCAGTCCACAACTACTGAGAATATTGATGATTAGCTGAATCAGTTGTGTTGGGATATAAACACAAATGTGCAACCCCATAGATAGAAACCCTGCCCCAGGACAGTGATTCATTAGGATCCTTGTTACACTGAAGGCCTGGAGACAAACTTATTTTGATGCCGCATTGAAAGTAGTTTGTCTCTAGCCTCCCCGTTTATTAAGTTGTGATAATGGTTCCTGATGACCTACTAGTACAATGTGAGGCTATATAACCCCTCAGAAAAGGATAGGGCAGCTGAAGGCTCCTCTCTGCTGGCAAGTTAGTCTAAGACCCCCCCAGGTCAAGAGCTCAGCTTGTCACAATGTTCATGTCATCTTCATTAGCTGCAGAATGTTCTCAATATTGTGTTCCCTCACTGAATGTACCCAGGAGCAGTATATACTGGTTCATCAGTGTCTAATGCACTGGCTGAGTGGAGGGAGTGTGGGACCTCTAAGGTGAGAACACAAAGCAAACACTCAAGTATTATCTTTTTTGCAAATGTTAATGTTTCAGATGTTAACAATGTCTATTGAAACAGACAGTATCATATTACACTGTGCTATTTGATTCAGCTGGCTATCAGAACTCTCAATATCTCAGCAGAGTACAGAGTCATGCTGGCCCTGCTCATGTTGATCAGGGGCAGGATCACCCCTTCACCACCTCAAGGCGATCAGGTCAGGGAAACCCGTCGAGGGGGAGGCGCAGGCGGCAACAGCACACACCCCATCCAGTCCAAACCCAACCACAAACCCAGAGCTCCGTGCAACAGCTGCTCAACCCTAGGAACTTGCTAAGAAGACTGCTGCCCCCCTCTATTCATATTAATCCACAAAAACACACTGAGGACTAATCGCACAAATGCACACACACCCAACACCTTAATCCGCATTTACACACCAATCTATAGCCACACCCTCATCTTCACTCAGTCACACACCTGGAGGGGCTAACTCTGTCTGACCAAACAATAGTACACACAAACATGTATCTACAAGTGAAACCACACATCCAAACTTTGCCAAGTGGGAATGGGCTGATTTATACCTCTCCAACACACCTGGGTTGAGGGAAGATGTCCCGACCTAGGGACTACTGTACGTTGTGTGATTACATATAACAAGGTCTTTGACTGAGTGGGAAGGGGACTTGCCCTATGAGATGACTGTATGTGTGTGACAAAACACACAAAGGAGGCAGCCGAAACAACGGATCCATCTACTTCCTGGATCAGTCCGGCAGACATACGGAGGAACATGCCTCTCCGGTTGAACCTGTTCCTCCAGACTGGATTACCAACCATGAAGAACTAAGGCCTGAGGTAATGGGGGAGATATGTACTTGATCACAAATGGTGCTGAGACGCATCTATTCTCATGAATGCCTGACTGCAAAACCACGATTGTCCCTATGTATAAGGTTGCAGCAATGTTGAAATGCATAGTAGTGTGCTGGAACAAGATTTGTACGATGTAGTACAACATTGTTAAATGTGTCTCTCACTGCTTGTTCATCTTCTCGGTGAAAAACAGCCTCTACCACAATTTAGACCCTTGATTTACATTAGGAAAATTATATGAAAAACATTAAACTACTTTGTCCAGAAACTAAGCACTATTGTTCACGTTATCTCCAGAGAAAAACACAAACACGTGGTGAATCACTGCACAAAAGGTAATGTTTGGCACTGTCATTCTCCATAAGGCTCTGACATAAAGTAGACCTTGAAATATTGAAAATAAACAGAACAGTAGATGAAAAGCCACATCTGTTTCATTCATCATGAACAGTACACTGGGGCCAGGAGTTTTTCCTGCTCAGGCCACTAATTAGAGCCAGGAGTTATCAGACCCTATATCCTGGCCAGGGAAAACTCCTGGTTTTATGACGTATAATACACATGCTACCAAGTGTACTACTTTATCAAGTACTATTAATGCTGTTAGACTCCCTCCTACGGTAGCTGCAGGCTGTAATGCACTGTATTGAGGTCAGAGAATAACAAAGACCTAGGGGCTAACAGGCTGTATTAACATAGGCAGAATCAGAGAGCTTCCACCATTTTAATGTAGTCAACTGGGTGGGACCTCCAACTTCATTGGCTGTTGACTCTGTTGGAGTCATGTCCAAATGTTGGAGTCATGTCCAAATGGACTATTTCAAAATGGAGATTGCCATAATGGCACAGATGCAAAGAGGAGTCCTCCATCTTGCTCTATGGATGAGGTCCATGTAAGAAAGTGGTTTAATAGTCAACAATGACTGTAAGCCTGGGTCACATTCAGAAGCTCACAACGTAGCAAAACATTTAACAGAAAGAAAAAGTCTGTTCTTATGACAAGTTTATGTGAAACACTTTCATTCACTGCCTGCCATAATCCATTAGGGGCCACAACAGCCCGAGCACCATTCAGTCAGTTCACTGTGCCTCCAGACAGTTCAGTAAGGTCATCACAGGTCTGTTCAGTCCAGTATCACACAGAGAAGGAGAGGAAAACAAAAGAGTAAAGCCCATCCTGGTTGTGAACCTGCAGGTGAGTCCATATATACACACACCTGTTCACAGCTGGGCAACAATGAGATCAGGAAAACTATTAAGAAAGAGGAAATGCAACAAAGAGGGGGTACTCATGACAATGACAAAGAAGCAGCAGTGTCTAGTTAACAGCAACATAAAAAAACATGTATTTTACAGAATAAAACAGGAGAAATGCATATCCCTCAGTCTGTTGGTGAACAGAAAATAATTACCACAGTAATGCTTAAATGGAGAAAAAAAAAAAAAAATCACGTTAGTTTTTCATAATGAATCTTGTTCTGGATGCAGCTCTGCAGTGGTTACTCGCTGGCACAACCACAAAGGCATAACATCTGATTTTTAACCTAACCACAACACTCAAATTAGACCCCAAAAAATTAAATTATGACAATATAGCCAATTTTGACTGCAGCTGGCCTATCTAAGGGGAAAACAAAGTTAGCCTACAGGACAAGACTCATGACGCATTAACCTGCAACTACTTCCTTTGGCAAAAATATTTGATGGAAAGGTTGTATCTAAGGCTGAGTTTACAAAGGCAGCCGTATTCTGATGTTCTGCCCAATAATTGGCAAAAGAGCTGATCTGGTCGGACAAAAAAAAAACTATTCGTGAAAAAACAACAACATCGTATATAATCTAATTGGGCTGTCTGTGTAAACGCAACCTAAGGCTCGCAAGCGGTATTCTCTGTAGTGCAGTGTACAAAACTTTAGGAACACCCGCTCTTTCCATGACAGACTGACCAGCTGAATCCAGGTGACAGCTACGATCCCTTATTGATGTCACCTGTTACATCCACTTCAAATCAGTGTAGAAACAGACCGGTTAACGAAGGATTTATAAGCCTTAAGACATGGATTGTGTGCCATTGAGGGTCATTGGGCAAAACAGATTTTAGTGCCTTTGAACAGTGTAGGGCAGTATGGTGCCAGGCACATGAGTTTGAATGTGTCAAGATCTGCAACGCTGCTGGGTTTTTCCATGCTCAACAGTTTCCCATGTGTATCAAGGAAATCTAGCCAACTTGACAAAATAATGGGAAGCATTGGAGTCAACATGGGCCAGCATCCCTGTAGAATGCTACTCAATATTAGGAAGGTGTTGCTAATGTTTTGTACACTGCATGCACTATACACTAGTACTTCCCAACCCTCTTCTCAGGGACCACCAGAAGTTTCAACTTTTGATTTTAGCCAGAAACTCGTACAACTGATTAAATTAGTCAAGGAGTTGATGATTAGCAGACTAATTGAATCAGGTGTGCCAGTTTAAGGCTACAACAAACATCTGAAACATTTGTTCGTCCCTGAGGAGAGGGTTGGGAAATCCTGCTATACACAGACAATTAACATATACATACATACATTTAAAACGCCCACACCAATAGAAATCCACTTTTTCGGGGTGAAAGACAATTGCCAGAGCTTACCCATGACGTTGCACAACGATGTGAATCAATAAATCATCGTTTCAGTCAAAGTATGATATTTGGGCTTGAAGTGACAAATCCAAATGTGTAACTTCGGACGTTTCCATGAGGCTTACATGCCTTTTTCTATGAGGTGACGTGCAAATTATTTTCACCCTGTTTCACTTCGGGGCTGGGCTTTATTTAAATGTTATCACCCACCAACATGGCAATATTTATTAAATCAGAAACATCTGCTGCAAAGTTCTTCCTAATTGAGAGTCATCTGAGAAAAACAAACAGCTTTTCTCTGTAGCCTACACTTGAGTTTCCACTAGATAAAAACAGTCACAAAGTCAACATTGGCTATATCATACATACATGAAACATGAAAACAAAAAGTAGCTTATTTTTTTACCGTAAGGATAGGCTAAGGTTAGCAGTGTGGTTAAGGTGAGAGTTGGGTTTAAAATCAGATTTTAAGATCATGTTGAAATAGAAAGGGTTTATGACTTTGTGGCTGTGTTAACTAGTGACGACCCTACACTTGGCCACCTTGCCACGGAGCAAATTAAGATAAGGGGAGCAAACTAATGTTTTTACCAGAAAATTATCACAATCCCTTGGATAATGTGTGAAGTTACAATTATTTTTGAGCCGTCAGGAGGGATGGACCAATGAATTATAGGCCTACTCGTGAATAAACATTCCATAACTGCAGTTGGCAGTAAATCGCTTTACAACCTTGGCTTTATACTGTTCAAACACCACACTCCGGGTGGCAGTAGGAACCCTTTCAGTTCGTTTGCCAACTCATAGAAGAAGAAGAAAATGTACTACTTCAAAATAGAGATGGCCTCAATGGCCCTGCCCATGCTCTCACCGACGCCATAATGATGCGATGTCTAAGTCAATGGTCATTCCCCTCCTCCAGTCCTGCTAGTGTATGTTGGCAACAGCTTCCTGGATCTCTCTCACGATAAGGCAGCGAGCGAGGATGTGCTCCATCTGCTCTCTGTTGATTGGCTGGGTGGAGTACCACAGGGGGCTGTTGGGCGCCACCACGGGTTCAGGGTTCAGGTAGAAGGCGTCGTTGCGGCCTTTAGCACTCTGTGGACTGAGAGAGAGAAGGAGAGAGAGAGGTTAGTATTATGTGACAAATGGGAAAAAAAAGTCCATGTTAACTGCCATTTATCAGTTTTCCATTATAAAATATAATGGGAAATCCTACTGCGTGGTATGACTGCTAGGGGCAATGAAGTACTACCGCAGTAGTCCGGGTAGCTATTTGGTTAACTATTTAGCAGTCTTATGGCTTGGGGATAGACGCTGTTCACTGTCCTGTTGCACCAGAATTGGTGCATCGGCACCGTTTGCCGTGCGGTAGCAGAGAGAACAGTCTGACTTGCGTGGCTGGAATCTTGACAATTTTTAGGGCCTTCCATCTACTGATTATAAGGAGAAGAATTTTAGCATTCTAATGCTGCTAAATTTATGCCCCAACTCCCATTATAAAGTAAATAACACCATGTTGAAACGGGAGTAAATGTCGAACAATGATATTGATGAGAAAGATGCACCTGTTTCAGCAGTGCGAGTCATGGCTCAAATGGTGCTTGCATTTAGCAAATTACAACTCAAATAGGTCATTGGCAATGGCTGCAATCATTTCTTTAATCAGCACTTTTCCAACTGTTAAGGACGATTACGTGCGGAGCACTTTATATCCGTCACAAATCATTTGAAAGAAGCATATCCCCTTTTAACGTCACAGCATTGTTGCGTTAGGTAGGTAAAAAAAATATATAATAAATCCCATTACGACGATGATCGGGACCTGTTATTGGTAGTTTTGTGATAACTGAATTGTGATTTAAATTTCATTCGTTAGGGATTTTCTTAATGTTAATGATAAAATTTAGTTTAAAAAAATTTAACGTTCACACCCCTAGTTGTATATTAGTGTTCTACAAATATCAGGCTAGATTCAGAGGCATTATGTACCCTTCAACTGTTTCCTTCACACCCTTACTCCTTGTCCCTCAACTCACCATTTGAAGAGGTAGAAGTCATAGAGTTTGATGGGGCAGCGCAGAGGGTTCTCTGGGTGCTCCAACTGCTCTGCATACATGTCATCTGTCACTACGGGAGAGGGGTTAGAGGTTACCACCAAGTTTCTGCATGTCACAAAGAGCCATGTACAGTATTTGACCCCTGGTTCTCCTGTCCTGGGGCTGGGTGACCACTCACCTTTCTGTCCTATCTGGTGCTGGCCAACAGGCTTCAGGTAGCGGATGCTGGTGCACTTGTCTTTGGGGTTGTTGGGGCTCTTCCTGGTGTGTCTCAGGACCTTGGAGAAGGCCAGCTTCAGATGCTGCTCCACAGTCTTCAGCTGGAAGTACCTAGGGGGGACAAAGAGGTGTTAGATACATGCATTGTGTGTGTGTGTGTGTGTGTGTAACTTACTCACTTGGTGTTGAAGAACATCAGCGTAGTCAGTAGCGTTGCAGGGGAATGGGCACCCAGCTGTTTACACTCCCACAGCATCTCCTCTGTCACCTGACTGGCGATGAGGTAACCTGGGCCAGGAAGTCATAAAACAGCAAAAAACATGAAACACCTGACATGTTTTATTCATCACTAATTCATACAGGTGATATGTACAATGTGTATGGTTGGGCTCTAATGGACTATACCGATTTCTGTTCTTACCTAGTGGATGGACGCTTGGCCTCCATGGCTCCAGTATCCGATGCAGACACTGGGAGAAGCGCCCGTAGTATGGGTCTGAAAACACGTCATCCACACGACCATTATCAACCAGATACTACAGAGAAAGACAGGAAAGATAGTAAAACGATAGTTAGAAAATATGCAGTAGCTTCCATTATAGTTACTATATTCCTGTGTGTGTGTGGGGCACCTTCTGTATGCAGAGGAAGACGTAATAGAGAACGTCAGCCCCATAAGTCTCTCCCTCCAGCCCTCGGGCCTCCTGGCACATGTGAGACAGCCCCACACTGAGCTCAGCAACCGCACACGACACCAGGTCCTCCTGGAACCTCAGTGCCTGCCGGCCTACACACACACACAAGTATAAACAGTCAATGGGGAGCTGGCTAGCGAGGGGGTAGACATACTGTCCGACAAAAAAAGGTGAGTGTGAGTGTACTTACGGCCAATGGGAGCTAGTTTGTTGATCTCGTCCTTGTCCAGCTCGGCGTTCTTCCTCTGGGCCCAGAGCTTCCACACGTCAAGCCCCTCCTCAGGCTTCAGAGAACAGGGAAGCATCATCTCTGTATGCCCCTGGCCCTCCATCTCTGCTACTGCCATGGTCTGACCCTGCGCAGACACACCAGGGCTATCAGTATGCAAAACAAATGCAGCAAGAGACCAGGTCATTCAAGTTAAGACCTCTAAACAGAAATTAAATCAGGATTATAAATTATATCAATCTTGATATAGATGTTTGGGGCTTGTAGAATTATAATCTGTAGCTACTGAATAAAGTGACCTGTAGTTGCTGTGTGTCCTGGACCTGCACCCCTCCCTGTGTGTGCAGCACCTGCTGCTGGGGGTCCCAGATGAGCGACTGCGTGGTGTTGCCGTACCCTTGCACTGCCACAGGGATGTGGATGTTCCCGTGCATGAACTGGGCCGGGAATAGAGAGTTGGCCGCCACTGTCTGGTATTGCACTTCTTCATGACCCACCGACGATCCCGTCATCGTGGAAACTGCATGACTCGAGCCGATCGTAACTTGCGTTGGCGTAGTGTGTGCCATTGTCGTTGTAGTCCCCCCACCAACCTGCACAGCGCTGTATGCTTCCTGGGGGATGGCGATGTGTGTGACACTGCCCTGATCACGTGACCCTGGCGGGGCAGAGTAGACTGGGATGGTCCAGGTCTCTCCAGTGGGGCTGGTGATGGTACCTGTAGCACTGTACAGGTGGCTGCTATCTACAGTCAACACGTCTGGCCTCAGAGATACGTAGCTCTGCTGCTGTCCCTGACCCTGGGGGATTGCTAGCACAGTGGCCAGCTGCTGACCAGGCAGGGCGTAGGACACTGTGATGGGCATGTCCACCTTACGCTTCTTGGCTGGCTGGAGGGGGGAGGTGGTCTGGATGGTGTTTCCCCGGGGAGAGCCCTGCTGCTGTGAGGGGGAGAGAGCTCCCACCGTCTGTATCTGGATCTGTTGACCACCCGCCACCGCTGCCATCAACTGGGCCTGCAGCTGTGAGGGAGAGATGTTAAAATACATTATCCGTAAAGTATATGTGTACACCAACTGGAATGTGTGTTTACCTGTTGGTGCTGTTCTTCTGTGAGGTCCCCGGACTGTATTAGCTGGGCTGTGGTGACCCCCTGTAGCTGTTGATTGGAGGAGGAGGGCAGCTGCAGCACCTGGCCCCCCACCCCAACCACTTGGCCCTGATGTTGCCCCCCGATCTGCACCTACAGGAGACATATACATTTCAGTTAACCAGGATAGTCATAGGCTCTCAGCAATAATTGGCACTCATTTTTAGGAGAGTGGCAGGGACAGAGCGAGAAAGACAAAAAGAGTAGATGATTATACCTGTATTATGTCTTGGCCTTGGTGCATGGCTGTGGTCATATTTGGTGAGAGCTGCTGCTGTGATGCCATCACCTGTTGCTGGGACACCTGTACCTGCTGTTGCTGAAGGTAGAGCACAGGGTGGTTTTATTATAATATGGATCATGTCACCAAATCCATCTCGTCTTTCACAAACTCAACATTCTCTTTTCCTCACTCTGTCTCTTACCGGACAGGCCAGTTCCAGCAGTGACCCAGCCACCTCGGTGTTGTCTGTGTATATGCAGTTTGCTCCCTGCTGGTACACCGTAGTGGTGGTAGTGGTTGTGGCGGTAGCACCGCTCTGATGATTGAACTCCTGCAGTGCCTCGGGGCCCTTGTTGGCCAGGGACTCCAGGAACTCCTTCATCCGATGCTGGGGGACACTGCGGGCCTTCAGCCTCACCAGATCCTCAAACGAGCCCCCCGAACCCTCCATGTTATTCATCACAGCCCAACACTACTCTTCTACAGGGGATAGGATGGGGTGCCTGTGTTTGTCATAGACAAGACACGTCAGTTATTTACCTTAAACCTGCAGTAATCTACTTACTGTCATGAAGGCTTAAAGGGCAACCTCAAAATATGCAAAAAAAAGCACATTTCTACATATTATAGAAATAAATCAAGTTAAAAAGTTCTACCCGAAAACATCAAATGCCAAAACATTTAAAAAAACAACTGCTTTTCAAACTGAGATATAAGTTGATGTGGGGAGCAAGAAAAATATGTTGTTGCAGGTTTTGAAAATCAGTTTCTTACTTTTAATCCTACCCTGTGATGTCAGAGAAGCATTTTTTAGGACCTTATGTTTTTATCACAGATCATAGAAACGTTCCGTTTTCACATATTTGGACAAAGGTTACAATGAGTATAAGTTACAATGAATATGTAAATAGGGTTGTGGTACACTACAGACAACTACAACAAAAAAATAGCTTTAATTTTGGACGGAAATTAACGTTTTAGGAAAATAATATTTGCTGACAGACAAGGGGGTAACTTTTGTGGCCGTTCAATCACTACCAATCGGTATTAGGTGGCCTTAGACTCCGTTCTGTCCGGACAGGACTATGATAGAGGTTGAAGGCAGGAATGTTTACATCTGACAGAAGCTAAATGTTAATTCTGCTAGCATGGGGTATCGGGATTCGGGGGGTGCTGCAAAAGCGTTGTATCAACTCAGAGGAATTAAATAATCCACTCGGAAGTCGGAACAATGAAAACTGTTCAGTGACAGTCGAGGTCAGGGCGTGCGCTCACCAGGTAGGTCTTGTCCTGGTTCTTCGCTCGAGCAGGTCGGTTGCGAGAACACCGAACGAAGATGAAACAATCTCACATTTGACTGGGTTTGAATTAAGTAATTGTTCATATTGTCATTGATACTGAACAAATGCCAAGTGTAAATGAACTACTGTTGCTAAAGGCGAAATACGGGTGCTGTAAATCTACTGTAGCTAGTTAACGTTACAAGCTAACTGACGTTAGCGGACTACGGTATTTTGCTCGTTCCCGTGGAGTCCCCTCCTCCCTACCGGCCTACTAAACAAACAGAATATGCAGGTCTTGAGCAAATCAAATACGCCATGTTAATGAAAGCACAAAATAGATAATGTGGCGAATAGAACGTCAGTATAAAACGTGTTAAATTCAGTAACAGTACAGCTCGCTCCTCTCCTCCCTGCCTGGCTTTACTGTTACCTCTCTTCTCCCAGGCCGACCAAATCCACTCTCTATCCGCCCAGAAATGCAGCTCCACAAGCCAGCAGCAGCGTTTTTCTTGTGCATAAGAGATACAAATTGTCTCAGTGATCTTTTAGACTTGGATTTTTCACGGTTTCTTGCTATTTTGTCTTATTTTCCCTTTTATTTTGCAGTCAGATTTCACTGGGCGCCATCTTACAACTACACCCCTTTCGTCCAATCAGATGGCGTTCTACTGCGGCGTGTTGCTAACGCGAGATTACCCTCTTCAGATGCCGCGTTAAATTGATGTGACGGTCATTTTAAAGGGGACATGCAGTGCAACATGCCACACGTATCACAACCTCGTGACAAAAGCGCTTCCAGATGAAGCATAACTCAAGATTAAATAGCAATCTAATTGTTTTAAAGTGTGAATTAAATGTATTGTTCATGAGGCTGTGTGCTGTTCATGAGGCTGTGTGCTGTTCATGAGGAACAACCTTACAATAAATATCTCACTTTCCATTTAAATCTTTTCCACATCCAAAAGCTTGAAAATAACCTTTGCTCAGCACTGTACGTAGGTAACATTATTTTAGTGAAGAACCCTGGCAGCAGGGTAATAATGACTGTGGGTACTGTGTTTTAGAAACAGCCTCTGTCCCAGTCCACCTTAAAGCGCTTCTAACTGGTATCTTGCCTAGTTCTCTTAAGGGAGACCACAGGAAATGTGCCAATTATTCTTGTGGAGCTGGGACAGCTCTGGGCAGGCAAGAGTTAATTCGCATGCACTCTACTTCCTCAAAAAGTGGTCTGTGTTCCTGCCACAATGCAAGTGTGACTAAGTGGATTGTGTCAAAGTATGAGAGTGAGTGATGTCATCCCTTTCACTGCTTTTTAAAATTATTTTTTGTATTTAACTTTCACTGTTAAAGTTGATTAAGAAACACACCTACATTAACCCAAGGTAAACACTGACTCAGACACATTGTAATATCTATTTTACAATTGTTTTTCATGGTTTTATTCATGGTTTCCTCTCAAATGTGTCACCAAATGTTGCATTTGTAAGCATCTATGTTGTGAGAGATCAGCAGAGCTAAGCTTGATGATAAGTTTGACTATGGACTCAGAGCTTGACAGGATGGGTTTACATCATACAAACTTACAGTAAGACCCTTATTACCCCAATTATAAATGAGTTGTGGTCCTCAAAAGGAGGTACCTTGCGCCAGTTTCCAAGTCTGTGCAAATGCTAAACTGAAAGATGCCCGAAAACCACGATTCTGGATTTCAAATCGACTTCTAAGCACATCTGTAGATCTGGATTGGATAGGTCTATTCAATATGGCAAAAAGTCCAAGCCTATCAGAGGTCTATCAAGATGGAGCATTGCTTACACCCATTGATACTTTCAGATCTAAATCATGTCAGGTGTAGGGGACAGGGGTTGATTTGGGATTCAGACATGTTTGAGGGCTCATGGGAAGCAGGCAGTCCAGCTTGATCTCATTCCGCCCAATCACATCTTCCCGGGATCCTCTTTGAGGGTGACCGTTCTGTTGAAGACGAGCTGCAGGGAGAGGAAAGCTGCCGTTACCCTCTGGCTCATGCTCTATGGAAATTTCTCTTAGGTCACCAACTTCATAAGATTACATTCTACATTTCAAAGTAAACAATTTAATAACACCCCAGTTCACTCCTTTTTGCCACCTGTGTCAATCAACTATTCCGTTTCTGGACGTACCTTGTCTGCTGTGCTGTCTGGGTCCAGTGCAAAGTAGCCCACTCTCTCAAACTGGAACTTATCAAACACTTTTGCCTTGCTCACAGAGATGTCCACCAAGGCACTGTCAATCACTTGCAGGGAGTTCTGGGGGACAGAGAGGACATAGGAAACATTTTGACATGAGTGCAACTCAAGAATCCTCTCCTTGTCTCCTTTCCTTAATCAGTATGTGCGGAGGTTGTGTGTGTCCATGACAGTAACACTTAGACACACTCACAGGGTTGATGTCACTTAGGAAGCCGCCAGGCACCTCAGACGGGTCCTCAGGATTTTTGTGAAGGAATCTGTAACAGACGGAAAAAAATTGACAGCGAGAGAGAAATCATTCCACACCTAGCAGACAGATATATTTACAGACACACACGCAAAGCTTTTTCAGTGACTCACAGTCTTTCGTATAGACGGATTTCACACTTCTGGGGCTCGCTGACCCAGTGGATGAAGGCCTTAGGTTTCTCTGCAGCCTCATTGGAACTACAGCAATGCACCTCCAACTCCACCACCCTGCCCTGGGCATCCTGAGAGAGATGGAGAGAGAGGGAGAAAGAGTAAGAAAGAAGATAATAGCAAAGTGAGAGAATCAGAGAGGAAAGGGAGAAGACAGAAGGTGTGGGGGACAGAAAGAAGACTAACATCCTGCCAGGACAAACAGGCATGTTTGTAGGTTCATAGTCTTAACATGGTTCTTTGTTTTTTGTAGTCTTTCAATCTGAGAGAAGCATCTCACCTTGATGACCTTCTGTACAGATATGACATAGCCAGCATGCCTCAGGCCTACTGGCTGATCTGGGGTCAGACGCTTGTAGCCCTTCTCCATCATCTGCAGAGGGAGATTGTGTGTGAGAGCAGCAGGGTTAACACACACACACTTACAAAGTACACAGACCTTGTATTGAGAGCATGCGCACTAAGACCCACACAACTTGTCACCTACCTCTCTAAAGTCGCTCTGCTCGATGAAGATGGTGCGTGTAAATGGAACAACATGGCTGCCCATGAACTCATTGGCTGGGAAGTCAGGCACACGGACATCATTCTAGGAGAGGAGATAAATAAATGGTTCGCATTCGCACTAATCCTTGAAGCAAAAGTGATTGTGTGAGTGTTTTCATACCCGTATGCCCTCAGGCAGGTTGGTGATGGTGACTTTGAGGGGCTCCAGGACGGCCATGGCTCGGGGGGCGTGGTCATTCAGCACATCCCTCACACACGACTCTAACATGTGGGGCTCCATCGTTGCCTGGGCAACAGTCACTCCAACCTGGCAAGATGGAATAAAACATTCAAACAATAGTATTGCTTACTCCACCATCTCCCTATCCCTCTCTCGTACCTTCGCACAGAAGTTGTTGATGGCCTCAGATGGGAAGCCCCTCCTCCTCAGAGCAGTCAGAGTGAAGAGACGAGGGTCGTCCCAGTCCCTGCAAAACACAAACCGTCAGTGGAAGTCTCTCTCACATACAGATAGTTACTTTGGCACAAATAATGTAGTTTGGCTCTGGAACCAAATAGTATGGTTGGGAGAAATCCAGATTTTCATACCATCATACGCTATTACCGTATGTGCACGCAAGGTGCTAATAACAACAAAAACAAAACAATTTAAGCAACAGGGATCTTGATCCAGGAGGGGATTTAATGCCTCTGCTGTAATCAAGAAGCTTGATCTTGACAACTAGCCACTTAGCTAGCAAGTTAGCAAACCAAATGCATAGATGGAGCCCTGAACTGGATCATACCGTTTCAAAATACCCTAAGCCTACAGTTTGCCCAAGCCTACAGTTTGGCCATAGAAACAAATAGTTGTGTACGTGTGTGTAATGCTGACCTGACAGTTCCTTCCTCCACCAGTTTGATGATCTTCCTCTTGGAGACCACGGTGTAGGTGAGGTTCAGACGGCCATATTCCCACTGCACAGGGCAGTACACGTCCAGAGCATTACACAGCCAGAAATATGATGACCGCCTGAAGGACACACACAAGCATATTAAGAGAATCAAAGGTTCTAAAGAACCAACAACTTAAAAGGAAAGTTGACCCAGAAACAACTACAACACACAGCATACCTGGCCTGGAACTCCTTGGTGCAGAGTGAGTGGGTGATGTTTTCAATGGAGTCACACAGACAGTGGGTGTAGTCATAGGTAGGATAGATACACCTGTGAAGAAAAAAGGCAGGAGGGGGTAGAACTGTGATGAGTATATTGAACTGTTAGAAGAAACACTGTGGTGTGTGTGTGTGTGTTACCATGCGTCCCCAGTGCGATGGTGGGCTGTGTATTTGATCCTGTAGGCCACGGGGTCCATCTTGCCGTCCTCCATCACTATCTTCATCCTGACTGTGGCCTCTCCCTCAGCGAACAGGCCCCGCCTCATCCTGTCAAACAGCACCAATGACTCCTCAACAGGACGCTCTCGCCATGGCGACGGGGGCGGGTTGTGACCCTTCAGCTCCTCCCCCCGCTGGTGACACACGTAGGCATGGCCCCTAGAGAGATGAGCAAACACACAGACACACACATGCAAATTGTTCCACACATATGAGAATAAAGAGAAACACAGATAGCGTCACCCACCTACGGATGAGGTCCACTGCCAGGTCGTAAAGTCTCTGGAAGTTGTCGGAGGCGTGAGTGATTTCATAAGGCTTATAACCTGAGACACACACATACAGATGTTGCAGTGTGTTATGGTTGACTATGGCATGGCATTACCAGTCAGTGCTAAACCATTCTCTGGATGCTATGCCAGTGTTGTTGTGATGTTAGGGTAAAGTTGTACAACGGACACTCACCCAGCCACTCCACCATGTCTTTGATGGCAGTGAAGTACTTCTCCTCTTCCTTTTCTGGGTTAGTGTCATCATACCTCAAGTAGCAGATCCCATCGTTAGCCTGAGGAGGGAGAGAGGACAAGGAGATATGAAAAGAGGGAAACACACAATTGGGTTCTGTCAAATACCCCATATGAAATCAACCCTTAGCCTTTACCAATAAGCTAAACGTAGCCTAAGCTATACTTAGCCTTCTGGTAGTGGTTAAGAGTGGTGCTGGTGTGTGGAGTGTGTCGGGGCCATACCTTAGCGTAGCCAAAATTAAAGTTGATGGCTTTGGCGTGACCAATGTGAAGAATACCGTTGGGCTCTGGAGGGAAACGAGTTCGAATCTACAGTAATATAGACAGGCGAGAGAAAAACCAAGAGAGAGATCATTTAGTGAGTGATCAACAGTTCCACCTGCAGGCAGTATGAACCTTAAATGCATTCTGGTCATCCCACCTGTGACATTCCCTTATCTCCATACCTGTCCTCCAGTAAACTCCAGATGCTGCTTCAACAGGTCCATGGTTTTAGGAGTGACCACATAGCCCTCTGTTTTATAGTTCTCTCCTGGAGAAACAGGTCAGGGGTTACAAGCTAGAATACTTAAATTGGTCATGGATAAAGTGTCTCTCCATCTCACCTGGTTTGTGGAAATTCAAGGCCACTCCTCTCAGCTCATCCATCAGCGATCTGCCCTCAATCTTTAACTCCCCTACACGCACAAAAGTATGTCAACACCCCTGACCACTTAACCCAGAGCAGCTTTATTAGGCTGGGTTTCTGTACAGCACTTTGAGATATCAGCTGATGTATGAAGGCCTATATAAATACATTTGATTTTGATTTGATTTGAGTCCCCAGGTCATTACCATTAATTGTGAGCTCCTCCTTCACACCATCTGGAGCCTTAGCCTTCTGAGCCTGCACATAGAATTTACTAAATGAATAACTCCTATGTGATTATGCAGTCACATAATGGATTGATCCATTAGTAAAATGATCTGCGCTTTTGCGTGTGAAATATGATTGCACATTTATTTTATAGACAGCTATGTTGAGCTGTGTGAAATGTTACCTTGGTTTTCTTCTCCAGGTCAGCCTCTGTCTTTGGGCCAAGGAGATGGAGGACCTGGGAGGGAACGAGGTCACAATATAAGCACACATCTGAGGTACAGTATATCTATGTTGATATACACAATGCCTTCAGAGGACAAACATAAATGTATTGTTACACACACCTGCATGTCCACCTCGTTTTTGATCATCTTCCCATCAGCCCACATCAGACCACCACGAGCTTCCCCTGTGAAGACAGAGGCATTCTCAATGAGACTGACATCCTCTCCTCCTTACCAACACAGATATAAAATTTCCTCCAGTCCCAGAGGAGGTAATCAATATTCTATCAGGGATGTAATTCTTACCCATGAGCAGTCCCATGTTAAAACGGTACCTCTCCAGCAGCAGCTGGTCTTTGTGCTTCTTGATCACTTTTTCCACCTGTAACATACCACTGTTAGTCAAACCCCTCAGACTACCTAGCAACTGTTAATAATCATCACTTGACAGAGATTATGTTTACAACATAACAACATTGCATGCAGCATTATGGGTAAACAGGAAAACTCTGAGCCCTCTAGTTAGGGCTAAAGCCAGATGTTTTTCCAGGTCAAAATAAGCTCATGTCCTCACCTTGTCTTCTATCTGCTCTGGTGTTATGACCACTCCCACTCCACACAAAGACTCAAACTCCTGCTGGTTGATAGGGTCCTGGGGATGGCTCTTCACAAACTCCAAAGCAGCTAGAGGCGAGAGGAGCCAAAATCAAAGTGTCGTGTGTATCAGAGAGAGAGAGAGACAGAGGCAGACAGAAATGGCCACGAGACAAAATGCTGATGACATACATTCAACTACATTAATCAGTGATGTCAGGAAACGTGTGTTTGTCTACCTGCCAGTTGCAGCTCTGTACAGATCTTGCGTTGAGCGATGTGATCTGTGAGGAAGCCCAGGCGTTTGGGGTCTCGAAGACGAGAGGTCATTGTGTACAGGAGGGTCCCTGTCGCTTTGTCCACTCCTGCCGCCCCAAGCACCCGCTGGGCCTGTGGAAATCAACCAGTTGGAATAAATAGTGTTATTTATGTCGACACCACTTAACACTATTGAAACCAGTGTTGGGCCAATACCAAGTCACAGAGTCGACTAGACCTGGAGATGAACTGACAGGAAAGCTGTCAATTGAATAGTCTGGATTGCTACTTTCAAGAACAAGTGCAGTACAGTGGAGATCTGGGTTATTTTTAGCTGGGCAAGTCAGGGTAAGATGAGTTCTAATGACAGGGTACACTAGAAAGAGGACTCCAAAGAAAATTCAAAGGGGCAGGCCTATAACGTGTGTATGTGAAAATTTACAGTGAACTATCAGGTCTTTTCTTGTCACTATTATTCTTGATTTGTCAATAATACGTTTGAATGAATGTATTCACTCAGACTCATATCAAAGGATGAACTTGTCTGACTGAAATAAATGCCACAGCCAAAAAGAGTCAGTGAAATGACTAACGTTACTAAACTAGCTAACGTTAGAGGATTTATGATCCTGTCAATACAAGTCATATACGCCCGAGCTGCCAAGATGTAATACTTTTCCCAATCTCTGAAGTCATACCTGTGCAATAGCATCCTTTAGGGCAGAACATAAGGCATCATTTTTCAAAGTCTCCTTAGCTTTCTGCTCACTTAGCCCGATAGAAGTGAATAGTGTCAACGGATCCGCCATCTTTTACAATTTACACCAGCCAAACACGTTGCAAAAAATCATTTGTCTGGAAGGGCGGGGGTACTTCACAATCACGGAAAGAATGAAAGGACAGTCATATGAACCAATCATGTCGCGTCTTTTGGACCAATCATGAATAGTGTTTGTTGCAGTCGTTATATTACGCTCTCTCAACGAGCCAATCGTTGGTTGTGTTGATATCAGGAGGCTCCTGAGGAGGGGAGGAGGGTTTCACAAATGTGTTGGTTGATTGCATCAGACAGTAGACGAATGAAATGATACGTTTGAGGAATTCCTGAAAAATCATTAATACGCAGAATAATGTTTAAATATTAACTAGGAAGTCAAATTGGCTGTTAATGTAAGAACGTAGTGACAAATATAGTATGTTAGTCAAAGCGGAAAGGGCACTCCGCGTAATCTTTATTTTCCATTCGCAAGAGTCAAACACCGGGAAAGTCATTATAGGCCCACACACATCCAGGGAGTGAAGATACGTGTAAACATCTGCTCTCAAAGTAAGAAGCTATAACTTCTTGTAATGACAAGCTGGTTTTAACATAGATTTGCGTAATATGTTAGCTACTCTACTATGATTTTGAGGTGACTCAGCATGTGGAGCTAACCTAATTAGTAGCCTGTAGACTAGCTAGCTAACTACTAACTTAACTAGTTATTACCAGAGCAAGAGCCGAAGTAATCAGTATACTCTAACGACCCTGGGTTTATAAGCGCAGATATCGACTCTGCCGCACGAGCATGCTTTTGGGGCACAGTCGATAGCGCGCTGGACTTCGGGCTAGAAGGTCGAGGGTTCAAGGCCTGCTCCCTGTCTGTTTCATTACAATACGTTATTCCACTAACGTTAGCTATCATTGTTATTACACAAGTTGCTAGACAGGTAACGTTAGGCAACGAAGCCTCCTCCCTAAATTTGTTTTATTCACTGCTTTAGCACACTCTGCCAAACCGGATGTCCTAGCCATGTCTGAAACCTGGTTTAGGAAGGCCACCAAAAATCCTGAAATTTTCGTCCCTAACTATAACATTTCCCGACAAGATAGAACTGCCAAAGGGGCGGAGTTGTAATCTACTGCAGAGATAGCCTGCAGAGCTCTGTCATACTATTCAGGTCTGTGCCCAAACAATTCAAGCTTCTACTTCTAAAAATACACCTTTCCAGAAACAAGTCTCTCACCATTGTGCTTGTTTTGACCACCTTCAGCCCCAAGCTGTGCCCTGGACACCATATGTGAATTGATTGCCACCCATCTATCTTCATAGCTCGTAGTGTTAGGTGAACTAAACTGGGACATGCTTAACACCCCGGCCGTCCAACAATCTAAGCTAGACGCCCTCAATCTCACACAAATTATCAATGAACCTACCAGGTACAACCTCAAATCCGTAAACACAGACACCCTCATAGACATCATCCTGACCAACTTGCCCTCTAAATACACCTCTGCTGTCTTCAACCAGGATCTCAGCGATCACGGCCTTATTGCCTGTGTCCGTAATGGGTCTGTGGTCAAACTACCATCCCTCGTCACTGTCAAACGCTCCCTAAAACACTTCAGCGAGCAGGCCTTTGTAATCGACCTGGCCCAGGTATCCTGGAAGGATATTGACCTCATTCCATCAGTAGAGGATGCCTGGTTATTCTTTAAAAGTGCTTTCCTCATCTTAAATAAGCATGCCCCATTCAAAAAATTTAGAACCAGGAATAGATATAGCCCTTGGTTCACTCCAGACCTGACTGCCCTTGACCAGCATAAAAACATCCTGTGGCGTACCGCATAAGCATCGAATAGCCCCCGCGATACGCAACTTTTCATGGAAGTTAGGAACCGGTATACACAGGCAGTTAGGAAAGCAAAGGCTAGCTTTTTCTAACAGAAATGTGCATCCTGTAGCACAAACAAAAAGTTCTGGGATACTGTAAAGTCCATGGAGAATAAGAGCACCTCCTCCCAGCTGCCCACTGCACCGAGGCTAGGAAACACTGTCACCACCGATAAATCCATGATAATTAAGAATTTCAATAAGCATTTCTCTATGGCTGGCCATGCTTTCCACCTGGCTACCCCTACCCCAGTCAACAGCCCTGCACCCCCCACAGCAACTTGCCCAAGCTTCCCCCATTTCTCCTTCACCCAAATCCAGATAGCTGATGTTCTGAAAGAGTTGCAAAATCTGGACCCCTACAAATCAGCTGGGCTAGACAATCTGGACCCTCTATTTCTAAAATTATCCGCTGCAATTGTTGCAACCGCTATTACTAGCCTGTTCAACCTCTCTTTTGTATCGTCTGAGATCCCCAAAGATTGGAAAGCTGCCGCGATCATCCCCCTCTTCAAAGGTGGAGACACTCTATCCTACCCTGCCTTTCTAAGGTCTTCGAAAGCCAAGTTAACAAACAGATCACCGACCATTTCAAATCCCACCGTACCTTCTCTGCTATGCAATCTGGTTTCCGAGCTGCTCATGGGTGCACCTCAGCCACGCTCAAGGTCCTAAACAATATCTTAACCGCTATTGATAAGAGACAATACTGTGCAGCCGTCTTCATCGACCTGACCAAGGCTTTCGACTCTGTCAATCACCACATTCTTATCGGCAGACTCAACAGCCTTGGTTTCTCAAATGACTGCCTCGCCTGGTTCACCAACTACTCAGAAGAAGTTCAGTGTGTCAAATTGGAGGACCTGTTGTCTGGACCTCTTGCAGTCTCTATGGGGGTGCCACAGGGTTCAACTCTTGGGCCGACTCTTTTCTCTGTATTCATCAATGATGTCGCTCTTGCTGCTGGTGATTCTCTGATCCACCTCTACGAAGATGACACCATTCTGTATACTTCTGGCCCTTCCTTGGACACTGTGTTAACTAACCTCCAGACGAGCTTCAATGCCATACAACTTTATTGCCTTACCTACCTAATCTTGCCTCATTTGCACACACTGTATATAGATTTTTTCTATTGTATTATTGACTGTACGTTTGTTTATTCCATGTGTAACACTGTGTTGTTGTTTGTGTCGCACTGCTTTTCTTTATCTTGGCCAGGTTGCAGTTGTAAATGAGAACTTGTTCTCAACTGGCCTAACTGGTGGGGGAAAAAAAGTTAACTGGCTAACGTTACTGACAGATTCATTCTTACACGGAACCCAAACTGGCTGCGTGGGTGCGCCATTGTGCATACATTTATTTTGTCCCCCCACACCAAACGCGATCAATCAGGTTCAATCAAACGCAGGTTAAAATATCAAAACAAACTCTGAACCAATTACATTAATTTGGCGACAGGTCGAAAAGCATCATGCATGTATGGCAATTTAGCTAGCTAGCTTGCACATGCTAGTTAATTTGTCCTGGGATATAAACATTGAGTTGTTATTTTACCTGAAATGCACAAGGTCCTCTACCCCGACAATTAATCCACACATAAAACGGTCAACCAAATCGTTTCTAGTCATCTCTCCGCCTTCCAGGCTTTTTCATCTTTGAACTTATATGGTGATTGGCATCTAAACATTCATAGTATTACCACGACGACCGGTAAAACCGTTTGTCTTTCAATCACCCACGTGGGTATAACCAATGAGGAGATGGCAAGTGGGTACCTGCTTCTATAAACCAATGATGAGATGGGAGAGGCAGAACTTGCAGCGCGATCTGCGTCAGAAATGGGAAAGACTTATAGTTTAGCTCTTGGCAACGCAGATGCTCGTTGGCGCGTGTGAGCAGTGTGGGTGCAGTAATTTACTAATTGACTAACAATCCAAGATTAATTCTGATCTTAACTCCACTGTTTTTATTGTATGAAAAACTGATGATGGTGGTGTGCACTTTGTATGCATTGAGTCAAAGATGGTTCTCTTGTGATTTCTCTATGTGACAAGACTATGTCGGTAATTAGCCTCTGCCATCCATTATATTGGCGAACGTAGCCACAATCACTATAGCACCAACTGACGAGCTCAGTTCAAGACTATCCTATCAACAAGACCTGAAGAACTGTAGGGAGTTGTGGCTGAATAAGGACATGGACACACCTAGCTGTTTTTTCTATGCATCGTCAAGACTGAATGGCAGCTTCGATTAAGGGGGAGGTGTGTGTCCCTTTGTTAACAACAGCTGGTGCGCAATCTCTAATGTTATGGAAGTCTTGAGGTTTTACTCACTTTAGAATACCTCATGATAAGCTGCAGACCACACTATTTACCAAGAGTTTTAATCTATAGTTTTTGTAGCTTTCTATTTACCACCACAAACCAAAGCTGCCAGTAAGACCGCACTCAATGAGCTGTATAGGACCATAAGCAAACAAGAAAATGTACATCCAGAGGCGGCGCTCCTAGTGGCCAGTGGTGATGGTAAGCAACACACATCCGCCATGCTAACCCTCAACACGGGGGCCCTGCAAGGGTGCATGCTTAGTCCCCTCCTGTACTCCCTGTTCACCTATGACTGCTTGGCCATGCACAATCATTAAGTTTGCTGACAACAAACGGTGGTTGGCTTGATCACCACTGACAATGAGACAGCCTATAGGGAGGAGGTCAGTGACCTGGCAGTGTGGTGCCAGGACAACAACCTCTCCCTCACTGTCAGCAAGACAAAGGAGCTGATCGTGGACTACAGGAAACGGAGGGTCGAGCATGGCTCCATCCACATCGACTCATCTGTAGTGGAGCGGGTTCGAGAGCTTCAAGTTCCTCGGTGTCCACATCACTAAGGAATTATCATGGTTCCACACACACCAACACAGTTGTAAAGAAGGCATGACAAATCCTCTTCCCCCTCAGGAGGCTAAAAAGATTCGGCATGGACTTTTAGATCCTCAAAGTTCTACAGCTGCACTATCGAGAGCATCTTGACTGGCTGCATCACCACTTGGTATTGCAGCTGCTTGGCATTGGACCACAAGGAGCTACAGAGAGTAGTGCGTATGGCCCAGTACATCACTGGGGCAGAGCTCCCTGCCATCCAGGACCTCTATACCAGGCGGTGTCAGAGGATGAGGAAGTCACAGGCTGTTCTCGCTGCTACCGCACGACAACCGATACCGATGCACCAAGTCTAGAACCAACAGAACCCTGAACAACTTCCACCCCCAATCCATAAAACTGCTAAATATTTAGTCCAGGTAGCTATTGGTTAACTGTTTAACTATCTGCATTGACCCTTTTTGCACAAACTCTTTTGACTCATCACATACTCTGCTGCTACTGTTTATTATCTGTTCTGTTGCCTAGTCACTCTACCTATATGTATGTACCTCAATTACCTCGTACCCCTGCACATGGACTCAATACTGATACCCGTGTATATAGCCATATTAATTATCCTTACTCATTGAGTATTTATTCTATTATTTCTCCTTTTTCTCTGCATTGTTTGGAAGGGCCTGTGAGTAAGCCTTTCACTGTTAGTTTGTTGTTTACAAAGTGTGACAAATAACATTTTATTTTATTTTGTTGCTACACTCTTAGAAAAAAAGGTGCCATCTATGACCTAAAGGGGTTCTTCAGCTGTCCCCATAGGAGAATTGTTCTCCTATGGGAACAGGCGAAGAACCCTTATTTCGAAGAGTTCATTGCCTCCACTATCCATCTCATCAGATATACTCCACTGTTCATCTCATCAGATATCTCTGATACTACAGTATGTGGTGAGTGATCCAGCACTATGTCCCAGCATGCATTGCTGTCGGCGGGGACCAAGTCATGGCGCTCCCTGGCCTGCTCACGATCAGAGCTCCGTTTGGACCTCACACTAGGCTGCGGACAGAGCTTCCGGTGAGTTCCTTTGACCACTGCTTCGCTGATTCTATAGAGCAATGGCAGACCACCAGTCTTACATGATCCAGGGCTCTGCCAAAGGCATTAGCAAGTATTGAAATTATCTCTAATTCACTCACTACCTCTCAAACCATTTATCCTAACCCTCTGTCGTCCCTCCCCATTTTCCTTGCCAGCTGGCGAGAGACAGGAGATGGCCACTGGACCGGAGTGATGGGGGGACGAGTGTGGACTCTCACCCAGACAGACGACACACTATGGTACCACACATACAATAGCCCCAACACCATGGGAGGGGATGGGAGGAAGCGGAGGGCAGGTTCCTTGCTCCAGGGGTCAAAAGGGTCAGGGAAAAGATCCAAGGGAGTGATAGAGGTGAAGGAGGAAGAAGAGGGGGAGCCAGTGGCTGTGACCCCAGACAGGAAGGAGGAAGAGCTGCTGAATGATTATTTCCAGCTGAAGGTGAAGCTGGGGGATCTGTACAGAGATTGGGGAGCAGCCGACCCACACTTTAACAGCATTGCCAAGATCTTCACAGGTAAGTTGGTTCGTGTTTGTAATACTGTGTATCTATTATGTCTCTTGTGTGTGTGCGAGCATGTGCGTTTCATACTTTACAGTGTGTGTGTTCTGTCTCTTCCCCAGGTGTGCGTATGCTGCGTCAGGACCCCACAGAGTGCCTGTTCTCCTTCATCTGCACCTCTAACAACCACATATCTCGTATCCAGGGCATGGTGGAGAGGCTGTGCCAGTCCTTGGGCACCCCTCTGTGTCAGCTGGACCAGACCAGCTACCACGACTTCCCCTCCCTGCATGCACTCGCAGGTTCCACCTCCACTACCACCAACACTACTCTGTCTGATTGTCTGACATCTGTCTATCTCTCTCTTTCAAATCCTTTGTTTTTTCAAATGTTTTGGGCTCTGACATGTCCTCTGATATGATTGACAGACAACAGTGTGGAGGCTTGTCTGAGGGACCTGGGGTTTGGATACAGGGCCAGGTTCCTGCAGCAGAGTGCAAGACAGATCCTGGACTCTCACGGTGGGCCCCATTGGCTCCAGGGGCTCCGCAGTGCCCCCTACCTGCAGGCACGTGACGCACTGCGCACCCTGCCCGGGGTAGGCCCCAAGGTATGCCTCAACCCTTCAGGACAATTAAGGGTGCATAACATAGTAAATGTAGGCATAACATAGTAAAACTCAAATTTGTATGATATGTTACGTCTGGTATGGTTACATAAGACGGATAGTTACTTAGGGTGGTTGGTAGGGGTGGATGTATAGCGAACGTCTAGCAACCCAAAGGTTGCAAGTTTGAATCTGATCATGGACAACTCTAGAATTTGATTTAATTAGCAACTTTTCAACAGCTTACTACTTTTTAGCTAATTTGCACCGACAGTACACAGCATGTTAGCTAAACCTTCCCCTAACCTTAACCCTTTAACCTAACTCTTAAACTTAACCCTAACCCTTAGCCTAGCTAACTGTAGCCAGCTCGCTGACGCTAACCACCTAGCTAGAATTCGTAACATATCATACATTTTCCAAATTCACAACAAATTGTCCGTTTTGCAAATTTGTAACATAATATCATTTGTAATTTGTAACATATACGAAATGACTGATTCACATCCACAAATTAATACAATCCATACGAAACTTAACGTATCATACTAAATGAAGTGTCTCGGATTTACGTACAGAATAATACTAAATGCTCTGAGACCAGGTTGACTATACATGTATTCTTCACAAGCATAGAAAGTGTTACCTGGGTTCGCCTTGTAGGTGGCAGACTGTGTGTGTCTGATGTCTCTGGAAAAGGCCTGTGTTGTGCCTGTGGATACACACGTGTGGCAAATCGCAAAACGAGACTACAGTTGTGCGGCAGGCAACGGGCAGAAGAGCCTCACAGACAAGGTCCACCGTCAAATAGGTGAGGATTCACGGTACAAGGATGTGTTTAACAGGCTTTAACAGTGTCCTTCTGAATATTACCAATCACTAATTGACTGATTTTGATTCTGCACAGGGGACTTCTTCAGGCAGCTGTGGGGTCCTTATGCTGGTTGGGCACACTCGGTGAGAAAAATAACTGGTGGTCAGAATCCATCCACTCATCTGTTCACTTCCTCTCTCTGCTCTCTCTCACTCTCTTTCTCTAATCTATCCATCCAACTTGAAACACCGGTAACTTGAACTTTCAATAAATCATGCATTGATGTCAATGGAGCTTGACTGTCACTCTCTCAGGTGTTGTTCTGTTCCGACCTGAAGAAGTTCCAGAAGCTGAAAGAAACACACTCTCTGAAACAGGAGGAGGAGGAGAAGGTCAAGATAAAGGCGGAGGGAGAGGGAATAAACAAGACAATTCAAAAAATGTGTAATAGAAAGGTGAACATGTCTGTGAAGGAGGAGGTGGAGTGAGGTCAGTAGAAGTTATGTGTTGGTGATTTATGTTATTTCAGGAAGCTAACCTGAATGTATGTCATTCTTTGCACACCTCTCTGGAGCAACTAGGCTATGAGTCTGACTGTTTTACCTGTTCTCTTCAGGTTCATGACATGATTAACTGCAAACCAAGGTCGCTGTCAGTGGAGATTGTTCCTGATCACTTTGTAGAATGATGTAAAACAGAGCTAAATGTGATACACGCTTTAATAGAGAGTTCACTCTGAACCAGACTTCTCACATTATCTGTCATACATTTATGTTCAGCTCTAAACTGAAGGCTGGTGTTTAATTTTACTGCAATTTCTGTCTGTGAATGAAGCTCTATAGGTATGTGTCATTTTCCACTGCCGTCTCTACATATGAACTACAAACATAGAAACCGTGTGTTTATCATATCTTTTCTAGATGAATGGACCACTACACAGACTCTGTAACAGTTCATTTTTATACTGAAATTAACAGGTTTTGGACTACTTTCCTTTGTCAGTGTTGTTTGGAGATTATGCACACATTTTGAATAAGTCTATTTGTGGATAATCCCACTCCTTTGATCCCCTATATTTGTCTTTCCATCAGTGTAGTATGCTTAGACCATAGAGTTAGAGGACTCTAGTTGGATAAATGGGACATATATTATATCCCTATTATTCTCTATGACCCAGACAGAAAAGGTGCAGAGCGTCAGAGGTGGCCTCTAGATGGCAATAAGATATGGGAAGATTCTGCATCATAGTATCATGTGATTTTTCCAGGTCAGTCACTGTTAAAAGATTATTCTACTTTATTCTTCATTGTTTGCTGAGCTTATATTAAGTATTCAATGGCCCTCAGGGTAGCCTATGTGCCAATGCATTTAGCGGTGTTGACGTGTGCAGGTTCGTATGTCCAAAAATGTTGTCCATTACTGGTGCAATACACACTCAATCTCTCTTGACGATTCTATATGTTTACTGTGCATATCTGTGAGTCTGTCCAAAATAAGCAGTATATCCGGCCAGCTGTGAAATGCCATGGTGTCTGTACATGTATCTATAGGCATTAGTCAGGTGCGTCAGCATGTCTGTTTATAGTTGGGATTGCAGTTATCTGCCCTCAGTGCTATGAGCTATAAGTGTGTGTATGTCACTCTGGGCTGTCACTGGTGTCTAGGATAGTGTGGGCTATATGGGAGTCACTGGGAGAGTTTGACTGTAATATAACCTGTATGTAACGTAGATCTTTTTTTAGCCAACTCCTCTGTCATGTTTGTTGTCAGACCATTTGCAGTTAACTACAGCACAAACAGACCTGGCTAGAGTGTATGGATTTGAGTGTGTCACTCAAAAATCAAGACATTCATAGATCAAGACACTGTAATTGAAGTACATAACATTCGTCATCTATACTGAATGGATATGTGTGCTCATTAATGGGTAGCCTAAGCTACTTATGTAAGCATACATATGTACTTGCATATGTGTGTATGTCTGCATACATAGGTTATTTGTGTGTGTGTGTGTGTGTGTGTGTGTGTGTGTGTGTGTGTGTGTGTGTGTGTGTGTGTGTGTGTGTGTGTGTGTGTAAGCGATGTGTGTATAAGGGGTGTGTGTGTGGTGTGTATGTGTGTATAAGGGGTGTGTGCAGCCATGTGTGAGTGAGTCAGCTTTCATCTCCAGTCCAGTTGAGTTGGGCAGGAGCCGGGGTCCAGCTTTAGGGCACAGAGAGAGAGAGAGCACACAGATATAAATAGGAGTGGAAGAACAGGAGGGAAAAAACAGCGGGATGGATAGAGGAGAAAAGGGGGGGTTGACGTAAGTCCACTAAATAGGCGATATCTGCAACGTGAACACAAACACATTTGCTCGCTATGACCAAAATAGCCCTACAACCCTGTATGTTGTGTAAGTGATATGTCCCAGTGTGTGTCTTGTCTGTCTATAGTGTGTATGCTGAAAGGAGAAGATGCTGGTCCCCTGAAGCGGTTGTGTTACTCTCCTCAGCCACCAGGGGGCACACTCCCAGAGCCCCAGCACAAAGAGGGGCTTGTGTCCCCTGCCAGATGTGCAGCAGTAGGGGTGTGTTTGCTTCCCTGCGCAGAAACATGTGAGGTTTGTGAGAGAAGGTTGTGTGTGTGGAGATGTGTTACAGAGAAAGAGTATGGTGTGTGTGTGTGTGTGTGTGTGTGTACACGCATGTACTTGAATGCATGCGTGTGTGAGAGAGAGACCGAGTGTCTTAGTATGCTAGAAATGTATGTGTGTTGATTTATCTGTATGAGTATGCCTCCATGTTGCTCTCATTGTTATGGCTTTGGTGTTCTTCTGAAATGGAAAGACAGCGTGAAAGCCAATGGAACATCTGCCTCTTCACAACTTTCTCCGACACACATGTGCTCTGTTCTCCCCTCTCTCTCTTCCCTACACATACACCAAACATGGTCTGTCTGTCTCCTACTGTTCCTCTCCCCTCTGTCTAATAATACAAGACACATGATAGCTATTCTATTAAACAATAACAGCTGCAATATTTGTTTTATCCTCTGTTAAATAGACACTGAGATGTGTATAGTATCATACTGTACAGAGACTGGAATGGGGTACACCCCTCTTGTCCTTCCAGATCTGATGAAACCCAATGCTGGTGGAGTGAGAGGGGGAAACTGAGGGAGAGGGAGAGCGACCCCTATACAGATCTCTCTTTTTGGGGCCCAGAGTGGGGGATTATCCCTGAGTGTCTAGACAACCAGAGAGAGGCCGGAGCCAGTGGAGGTATTTTGGTGCTAAGCTCCCCACTGACTCCTCTGTGGTTATACATTAGCATATGAGAAGCCTGAGCTAGGGCTAATAAGCAAGGGTTTATCACATCAATGAAATTAATATGGGTCCTAATCTGATTGCTTTTATCCTGCTGCTGCAGTGTTATTTACATGCCTTTTTTTGGAAGGAAAGATCTGTTCTGATTTAGAGGTAGATGTGTTTGGCTTCCTGGCAGGACAGCGTTTTTTCCATTGGGTTTCAGTCTAGAAGTCCTAATGGTATGCATCTACCTCATTGTTCCAGGAAGGTGTGTGATCTACTGCCTGCCTGACTGTTTGTGTCTGACTACTGGTATGTTTGCTAACATGAGGCTGTGAATTTCTGTGTGACAGTTTGTCTCTGTGTTTTCAGACCGACAAACTCCCTCTCTCAGCTCAAGGACATTTCACAAAGAACACATATGGCTTCAAGTGTGCCGGAAAGCAAACCATGTTTGTTTCTAGACCTCCTGAAGCATGTACTGTACCCCTCTAACTTTCTGTCTGTCATGTTCTCTATCTCTCCCTGTGTCTATAATATGGCTTAGGTTATCCTTCTGTCTCTCCCAGTGGTCCTCTCGTTCTCTGTCAATACTTCTCTTCTCTCTCTCTCTCTTTCTCTCTCTCTCTCTCTCTGTCTCTCTCTCTCTACCTCTCTCTCTCTCTCTCAATTCAATTCAATTCAGGGGGCTTTATTGGCATGGGAAATATATGTTAACATTGCCATAGCAAGTGAGGTAGATAATATACAAAAGTGAAATCTCTCTCTCTCCCTCTCCCTCTCTCTCTCTGATATACATTTCCATGTGAGACACATGGACACTTGAGTGAACAACCCCCCCCCCCCCCCCCATTTCGCCCTCAGAACAGTCTAAAGTTGTTGGGGCATGGACTCTACACGGTGTTGAAAGTGTTCCACAGGGATGCTTGCCCATGTTGACTTCATTGCTTCTCACAGTTGTGTCAAGTTGGCTGGATGTCCTTTGGGTGGTGGACCATTCTTGATACACATGGGAAACTGTTGAGCATGAAAAACCCAGCAGCTTTGCAGTTCTTGACACAAACCGGTGCGCCTGGCACCTACTGCCATACCTCGTTCAAAAGCACTTAAATATTTTTGCCTTGCCTATTCACCCTCTAAATTGCGCACATACACAATCCATGTCTCAATTGTTTCAAGGCTTTAAAATCCTTCTTTAACCTGTCTCCCCTCCTTCATCTACACTGATTGAAGTGGATTTAACAAGTGACATCAATAAGGGATCATAGCTTTCACCTGCATTCACCTGGTCAGTCTATGTAATAGAAAGCCCAGGTGTCCTTAAAATGTTTCACACTCAGTGTAGATATTCTCTCGTATATCGCACAGGCAGACAGATGGACTCCTGTGTTGGGCTGGTGACTCATTGGGGCCTTTTGGGGGATTTTAGGCTGTCAGCTGAAACAGGCCCAGTGATAGGACCAGATTACTGTAATCTTGTTAGCCAGGTAACGTTGCTGGGTAATTCCCCGGTCATACGCTAAACACACAGCAACACAGTCTCCCATTCACACTATACACATTCCTGTGGTCATTCCTATAGCGTAGCCTTTATGTGCTGTGGTCATTCCTATAGGGTTGCCTTTATGTGCTGTGGGCATTCCTATAGGGTTGCCTTTATGTGCTGTGGTCATTCCTATAGCGTAGCCTTTATGTGCTGTGGTCATTCCTATAGCGTAGCCTTTATGTGCTGTGGTCATTCCTATAGCGTAGCCTTTATGTGCTGTGGTCATTCCTATAGCGTAGCCTTTATGTGCTGTGGTCATTCCTATAGCTGTTCCTGTAGGAGTCATTCAAATTAAATCATACATTAAAACACATACTGTACATGGTCACAAGTTTTCATACTACACATTTACAACCTGAAAAGACGTAAGGATCACTTTCAAGTAGCTTGCTTGCAGAAATCTTATCAGAAATTCAGTTCCATTGAACTTTTTCTGACTCTGTCTCTGTCTTCCACACTGTCAACATAATTGAGGGTCAATGAAAGACAGAGACAAAGAGGCAGAAACACACAGTCATTGTCTCACAGACACATTCATAAATGCAACTCTTGTGTTTGATTGGAGAGAAAAAATGCTGTGGATATAATAAATAGTAACTATTCCAAAGTATTTTATAACAGCCTAAATGATGCGTGCGATTGCCTCGTCTGTCCGGGCAGCTGTGAAGCTATGAGAAATCTTTTGTACCTGCTTGACTTGATGGAGGATTTGTCTGTTTGTTTGTTTCCTGTCTCTCTGTGCGTTTTGAATGTCATTTGCACTCTTCACCCCAAGCCTCTCTGTTGCTGGCTCAGTACTAATGTAATGGTCCTAGGAAAATCCTTAGAGCTAAACAGTGTATTTTAGGTCCTTGTTCTCGGAGCAGTAGAGAGAGAGAGAGAGAGAGAGAGAGAGAGAGAGAGAGAGAGAGAGAGAGAGAATCACTTAGACATGGGAGTCAATTGATTATCTGTGACTTCCTTCTGAAGTCTTCATCATTGTGTGTATGGGTTGCTTGTTTACAGTCTATGTGGCAGTGGAACACTGCCTGGCATTGTGGATAGTACATGTACACAGGCCTTGTATCTGGGGTGCAGCAGGACAGATAATGTAGTTCAGCCTGGAGGACTAGAGGAAGGGTGAGGGTCTACTCTTATCACTGTTAAAAAAACTGCACTGAATAGAACACTGTTGACACAGAGTCCATGGACAGCTTAGATAAACACTGATAAACACATGACTACAGGTGTGTGTGTGTCATCTGTAACTCCCCTGCTCCTTTAAGCAGTCGCTAGGTTCTCCCTGAATCACCTGGACACACCCATCCTCGGAAGGTTTGGGGGGGGGGGGGGGGGGGGGGGGGGGGGGGGGCGCTATGATAGGGTGGCATGGAGCCAGGGTGCAGAGCTTGGCACAGGGAAATACCAACAGCCCTGCCTGCCTCTCTCCCCTCCATGACTGAAAGAAAGGGGAGGAGGAGGGTAGAGTTTCACTATGAGAACGCAGTTTGTTCAAACCCCTTTGTCTCTCCTGGCCTGCACTATTCTCAACCTGCCTTAGTTGAAAGTTAGACATTATCTCAGGTTGGGGTTCTCTTCATATACAAACAAGCCTTTCTCCTGGTAGCTGGAACAGTTAGGTGTCAAGCCAGCTTTCACATGATGTTTTATGACTTCCTAACTACTGGGGTGGCAGCAGCAGCTCATAACTACTTCATTTACTGCAACAACCTCTCTGAACTGAAGGTCAGAATCTGACAATCCTAGAGGTTAAATTGCTGGCTTCAGAACTATTTTATCACACCTTGTCAATATTATCACCCTCATCATGCAGTCTTACAGTCGCATTACCAGATGCTGATAGCATAAAATACGTACAAACAGAATGTAATTATGAATAATAATAAAAAAGGTTGAAAGATAGCAAAACAAAGACCTGACATTTTATCGTTTCTTTGAGAGAGAGCGCACAAGAAGGGGAGAGAGAGTGAAAATCAATATTCTGACTATGAGTGGAATAAAAACGTCCGTATTCATCCCATCATGTAAGGCTGGAATCTAAATATCGGCTAATTTGTTGGTGGGCCCGGGGTATCGGTGCTTGAGCAGATCAGTTGTGTAATAGTAACCGCTTCGGGCGGTTGGAGGTAATCGTGTTGATCCGCATGTGAGCCAGAGAGAGAGAGGGAAGGGAGGGAGAGAGAGAGAGATGGAGCAATTTTAAAGGGGCGTGAGTTCCCGTGCTTGCTCCTGCTGGTTTGGTTTATCGTAGAGAGAACTGGCTGAGGTAGTCTTAAATCAATATCGACAGTAGACCGACTTTCCGTATTTTAGCCTATAGTTTGCGGCTCACCAGAGGTGGAAGCGCGAGACCGGAGGCTGTGGATACGCATCAGTGTGGATACGCATCCGTGCCCGCTGCTATATGCCCGAGTCATAATCGGATGCAGACGACGTCATATCTGAGGACAGGACATATGAGCGAGCACAGGTAGGTTTTGAATGAAGAAAGGCGAGTATGGGAATAGCCTACATTAAAACTGTATGAACTAAGACGATGCGATAGGCCTGCAGGCTATGAATGATCCATATGTGACCTGTGCGCTTAAATATATCATATTCATATAGCGTTTTTATTATAAATGTATTATACATTTTGGCCTATGGTGCGCTATGTATGCCATATCCTGTCAATATGAATGAATAAAGTCGAACTTTAAATATTTATGTGGCTGCTGCATGCAGTCGTTTTTATATTGTTGGTAATCTGTGAAAGAGGCAAAAAGCAGGCGGGGACCGTGGGGACACAGGCTGCTGCGGAAATTCTAAACCAGTTGCGAAGATTGGCAGCATCGTCAAGTCTGTAGCCTTTCGTATGGAAAGAACGGGTAGGAAAGACGAGCCTCTCTTCCCAATGATGCGATGATACCAGATAGGCTACAACACCAGACTATTCTCCTCACGACGACCTACTCATGTTTAATTACATGTCATACCCAGATCCCCAATTTACAATCGGAAAGAGGAGAAGGGTTCAGTTTGGACACACGCAATAAAGGGATTATTGAGATCTCGATTCTGGACGTGGATTACGATTATTCAAATAGTTTAGTGTTCGTTGAATGAGCAAGCAACACGTTCATGGGCACACAACACACCCCATTAGTGCTTCTGTGTGTTTAGCCTGCTCATTTGAAAGTGCGCCTGAGGTCTGTCCTCAAACTGGCACGCGTGTTGTGTTTGTGAGTGTGTTTACAAGGGTTGCCCAACCAAGGCCCGAGGCAGATGGTAGGCGTATGGGGCGGTTGGAGAATCTAGATTCACCTGTTTCTCATCAGGACTTCAACGACAGTCGCAGTTGAATCCAGCTGAGCGAGGGATAAAGGGGGAGAGGGGGGCGTGCCACTGCGAATCTGGATCGTAACGGGCGGCAAACTGCTCCAAAGAGCTCCTGGCTTGAACACAGAGCCCTGCCAGACCACTTGGATTGCAAAGAGAAACAAAAACACGTCGATCCACCGACTAGAATAACAGAATGTCAACCCCAAGAATAGCATTTTTCTCCGGGAGGATTTACTGCCTGCTTTGATACCTACTCTTATCTTAGAGAAAGAGGCTTTTAGAAGGGACACGTGCAGACCATACACCCCAGACCACCTTGAAGGTATGGGATATCAAAGCAAACTTATGGTTTAATCTGTTAAGAGTTTATCGTTCTGTCATATGTTAGGCCAGAGTGGGGTGTGAAGCTGGCAGGATAGTGGGAGGGAAATCCTCTCCAGATAGTAAAGTGCACAGGGCAGACAAATCACCCATCAACAGCAGGACAGATAGTTCACATATGGGCAATTCCACAGTAAAATAATGATGTTGAGACTTTAAAATTGATGTCAAACAAAAACGAACTATTGAAAATGTAACCAAACCATACAACTGTTACTGTTGAATTGTCAATATCTGACTGACAAAACCTTCAAGAACAAAAAGGCTACCTGACAGAAAACATCACTCACAACCAACCCCAAAACCTACTGACCAAGCACCATGACACACCGCAGACAGAACACAGAGCAGACAGAACAGAGAACAAAACCAAAACCAGAAAACTAGAACCAAAAACAAAAGACTGCAAAATGTGTAGATCACAGAACTTGTGATCTGACATTATGCTGTGGATAGTGTAACATTCTACAGGGAAAGTGATCCATATGGATGACTCATCAATCAATCAAATGTATTTAGAAAGCCCTTTTTACATCAGCAAATGTCTCCAAGTGCTTATATAGAAACCCAGCCTAAAACTCCAAAGAGCAAGCAATGCAGATGTAGAAGCACCGTGGTTAGGAAAAACTCTAGAAAGGCAGGAATTTATGAAGAAACCTAGAGAGGAACCAGGCTCTGAGGGGTGGCCAGTCCTCTTCTGGCTGCACCGGTGGAGATTAGAAGAGTACTTTGGATGGGCAGCCTCCTCACTATTCCACTACTCTCAGCTTTTATCATCAGTTAAGAGTCTGCCAATCAGGGTGTGTTTTCTGTGTGTCTCTGCTCTTGTCTGTATTTACATCTGAACTATAGTGTTGGTATTCACAAATGTGTTTTTGGGGTTTCATGATCCTCTATGCTCTGCTCATTAGTGTTACAAAGGCAACCCGTATTTGACCTTTGTGTGTCTGTACGTGTGTTCATGCGTGAGTGGGTGTCTAACTGCAGTTAAAATACCTCCCTGTCAGAGTCAATCTTGGCCTTTGAACTGTGGCCTGTCTCAGAAGAGGCAGAACATCAGAGAAGATGTCTGCCTCCGATGTAGTTGGGTGTCCACCTCATCCAGAGGTCAAAACATGAAGGCAGGAGTCAGATGATTGGTTCTGGAGCCACAATAACAAGCCCAACCCAGTGGACCAATGGACACGTCTCTAAGGCTTTTCATGTGACCCTTCTGTGTGGTCCAAGTCACATTGGACAGGGTTATAGCCCCTGACAGAGGGTCAGGGTCAACGACCTTTAGTGCATGGCTGAATAGAGGTTTCATGATGGTGTGTTTATAGGTTTAATGGAGTTCCTTTCACCAGGTATTTATGAACTCATTTTGGAGATAACTTATCATGACAGTTATCACAAATACTGCATGTTGTGCTTATCATTGGATCCTTTAAACGCTTAATGTATTTATAACTATATGTTTTCTCATCAAGGTATTGAGACAGAGATAATGCGCTACAGGTAATCAGAGTTGTTGGGAATAAATTAGTAAGTTAGTGTGTATGTGTGTGTCAGAGGAGGGATGGTCTGGCTTGATAGTGAGTGGTTTGTTTACATTTCTGCAAGATGGTGGAATCTTAAGGATCATATAGACCCCCTCTAACCTATTTTACCCCATACATACATACATACATACATACCACAAACACACACACTCACCTCTCCCTTCTCCCCTACATGGCACTCTTATAGGCCATGCATAGGTACCTTAAGCTGAGGGTAATGCAGTAATACTTTAAAGGTCCACTGCAGCCATTTTTATCTAAATATCAAATCATTTTTGGGTAACAATAAAGTACATTACTATGATTGTTTCAATTAAAATGGTCAAAAATAAACAAAAATAACTAAATGCAATTTATCAAGCAAGAATTTTGCTAGGACTGTCTGGGAATGGTCTGAGAAAGGGGTCTAATTGGAGGAGCTGAATGGGAGAGATGTGTAACCTGAAAACTAGCTGTTATTGGCAGAGAGGAGGGCTAACTCTTTGTTATTGGTCTATTAACCTAAATCCAAAAACTCCACTGAGCCAAACAAGCTAAAATTTCAAGCAGTCTTACACTAAATGTGCATTATCATAATTTTCACAATTTCACAGTATTATTCCAACCTCATAATGTGGAATTATATATAAAACACAGGAAAAATCTAGTTTTTGACTGCACTGCCGCTTTAACTGTTCTGTTGGACTTTGGAACCGCTCAGTGTCCCTCCATGGCATATCTCTCTAGAGTGCTCTATTTCTGTCTCTCTTTCTCTATCTGTTTCTGAGCTATAAACCTCCCCTATTATTCTCACTCTCTCAACCTCTCTCTCCGCATGTATGCTATCAGTTCTTTGATCATTATTTCTCTCTTACCTCTCCTCTCTCTCTGCCACTCTGTTTCCCACTCTCGTTCTCCAGATTGAACTTTATTTTTCTGTAGCTTTCTTCCATTATTTCTGTCATTCTCCACTTCCGGCCTTCCTGTTCTAAGGTTCTAACGTAATTAGAGGGCCACCTTGACATTCGAGACCCCACAGTCACTCCCATTCACTCACTCACTCACTCACTCACTCACTCACTCACTCACTCACTCACTCACTCGCTCACACGCTCACACACACACATGCAGACACACATGCATGAAGGCCAGTATGTCACCGTTCAGACTGGTGCTTGCTGGGGAGAACTCAGCGATCCCTCTGTCCACAAACAGGATAGTGTCTGTTTCTGGAAATATTCACTCAAATTAAGATGCTCAGACTCTCTGGAATCTGGCATAAATGTGTGTGTGTGTGTGTGCAAGAAATATAGAGAAAGAGTTTGTTTGTGTGAGTGTGTGTGTGCGCGTGTGTGTGTGTGCGTATGTATGTCAGTCTGGGCAATGTGTAGGTCAAAAGTGGCTATGAAATGTGGTCATTTCAGTTGAATCTGGAACAGAGATTTCTTTCAGAATTGTAGAGGTATTTAGGCTTGCTATGATTATGTGGCTTGGTTTAGGTTCAGTTTAGTTTGAGCTTAAGGAATTAACTTTACAGTTCCTGATATTTGCCTGTGGTTTTTGGAAGCCATTCTTTTTTGGAAATAAGGGTTTGCTTTGCACCTGTTTAATTTTTGCACCTGATATTAGTAGAATCAATAGTATTATCATTAGCAGTCCAGTTACGGTAATAGAAGTGTTACAAACAGAGAGAAGTGTAACTTTACTTGTAATAGTAGTAGTGGTGTCATGCAATACATATCTGTATGTATGGCAATCTGCAGCTTGTTGCATGTTGTTCTACTATATTATATTGTCCTCAGGCCTTCCTGTAGATGGATAAAGACGTTATTGTGAGAGTGACGGCATACCCCCCTCCTCCATTCCATTGCCCGCACTTAGTGTTCTTCTGCCTCAAGGGGCAGATCTCAGGATATAAATACCCTCCTCCTCCCTGCACCCATTTGCCCTCTACAGATATTCACAGAAAGACACTCACAGATGCTGTAGTATTGTGTGTGTGTGAGTGAGAGACAGACAGAGAGAGAGAGAGAGAGAGAGAGAAAGAGACAGAGAGAGAGATAGAGAGAGATTAATGTTGACAGTGATTCAGATAAAGCAGCAGGGTGTTTCTCCTCTCTATGAATCCCATTTGGCTAAGGGCCCTCAGTGTCTTAAATCAGGACCACCACCTACGCACACACACTCACACTGGATGAACTGTGATTGCAGTAGTAAGACTACCATTGAGGGGAAATGTTTTTTTGTAGGCCCATTTTTCATCTGTCAGTTTGTTTAAAGTCAGCTGGCAGGTTGCTAGTTTTACCCTGTGATAAGGTGAGATGGCTCAGTTCCACTGTGTTCCAGGCTGCCCAGAGTGACATCTTGACACACACCTCACCACAACTTTAGAGACTGTACACACTTCTAGCCCCCTCACAGTTTCTCTATCCCCTCCTGTCTCTGTTACTTTATTTTTAACTTAATCACATACACACAGACTAATTTGCTATGGTCAAGACATACCAGCATCACTGAGTCAGTTTCCCCTGAAACCGTGTCTCTCTGCCGCCCACATTCTCTGCTTCATCATATCCCTAATGCTCACCTCACCCTCTCCCTCTCTCTGTCTATCGTTTATTTTCCTTTCTTTCTCCATACTTTCCACTCCCCCTCTCTGTACCTTCCACTGTCTGCTTCGTTATATAGCTATCATCACCTTTTTCCATGCATCTCTCCCAACCCTCCTCCCTCTCTCATTTTCTTCTTCTGTTTATCTCTCTATCTTCACTGCCCTATATCTCCTCCCGCAGGAGTACAATACAACCATGTTGAAATAACACCGCCAGAATGAGGGAAGAAGGGGGGGGGGGGGGGGGGGGGGGTAAAACAAAGTGATTCATCAGAGGTGGATTGGCCAACAGAAGGCTGGAGTCTGGGAGAAAGAGATGGTTGAGTGGGAGAAAGAAAATAAACAGCAAAACTACTGTGACGAGGTGGAGATGGAGACTTATACCTCTTACTTACGCTCTCTTTCTCTGTGCTTCTCTCTCACTATCCTGCCCTAAATCCATACATTTCTCTGTCTTTCTTAGTCTGTTTTCTCAGCTTTCTTTAACATCTATATGGGAATATTTGAGCATCACAAGCTATTAGCAAGATCTCAGTTACAGGGACAATCTGTGATTGCTACATGTGTTTTGTGACTTTTCAATTCATGAAATATAGCCATTGATTTTATAACGTGTGCCCTGGGAGTTGGGAAGCATGTTCAGGGAGTAAATCATTTAATAAATTAATGAAAAAGAATATAAAACAAGAAACACGAACAACGCACAGACATGAAACTGAAACAGAAACCATAACACCTGGGGAAGGAACCAAAGGGAGTGACAATAATAGGGCAGGTAATCAAGGAGGTGATGGAGTCCAGGTGAGTGTCATGAGGCACTGGTGCGCGGGAAGATTGTGACAGGTGTGCGCAATAATCAGCAGCCTGGTGACCTAGAGGCCGGAGTGGCAGCACACGTAACAGATCCTTGTAGAATATAACTTATAAATGCCTCATGAGCTTAGTTCAACTGTCATACCCCATCAGAACCAGAATTATGAACTTGTTTTACTCTTTGTTAAATAATGTAATTGTAAACAAACACCATGTGGTCAATATTATAATTTTGATATCATAAATGATTAGTCCTTGCATTTAAATGTTTTTATTTAAAAAAAGTAACCTTTAATTAACTAGGCAAGTCAGTTAAGAACAAATGATTATATACAATGACGGCCTACCCCAGCCAAACCCTAACCCGGACGACGCTGGGCCAATTGTGCGCTGCCCTATGGCCAGTTGTGATACAGCCTGGAATTTAACCAAAGTCTGTAGTGACGCCTCTAGCACTGACATGCAGTGCCTTAGACCGCTGTGCCACTCAGGAGCCCATAGCTCGGTCTTTGAATTTGAGAGTGTTTACATTTCTCCAGCCCTATCCCTCCAGCCCTATCCCTCAGCTGTTTACTGAAACAGTGGCAGGATGACTTTGTTTGAACTGCAGATGGCCCCTTTTAAGATTTAAATTCCTCACATGTACCCATAGATTTTCTCACACATGCTCACTCTCCTATGATGGTGTACACACACACACACGGTGTCCTTACACATACTTACTCACGTATGTCACTCCCATAAGCACTTCACACACGTGTTGTTCATGTGCAGAACACACACATGTCATGATTAGCGCACATATGTTTGTTCTTCTACATGTGATTTAAGAGAATGAGGCATTGGTATAGAAGGGGAATTAATGACTCATAACAAGTAGGATGAGGTTGCCCGAGATACTGATCCGTGTTTTGTTTTCTTCTCTAAGGGTTAACGTTAGGATTTGGTGAGGGTAAGCTGGTCCTAGATCTGTGCCATGGGTAGTTTCTCCCTAGTCTGAGTTACAGTAACTGGTTGCGTGGGTAGGGGATGGGATTTTGAGTTAGCGGATGCCAGAATGAAGGAAGGGGAGTGTTTTTGATAAGACCTGTGGGGTGAGCTATTCTGATCCAGGAGAGCAGCAGGGTGGGCATGCTTTTGTTTCAGCCCAGCTCTAATTTAATACACCTGCTTAAACCCAGCCATTAGTTTGATCAGGTGTGTTGGTGCTGTGTTCCACACCCAGATGCCCTTGGTACCAGAGAAGCTCACCCCTGGTCTTATGAAAAACATCCCCCTCAGTCACTACCTCATCCTCTGGCTCAATAGCCCACACCTGGTTAAGACAGACAGACATGGTGACTGTATGAGGATTAGACAGACTGTTTACTATGATTGATAGGATTGTGTGATCATGTACTGTAGGAGCATCCTGTTCACTGTCTTCTACTGCATCACCTTCAGCCAATGTTACTGCTGTTGATTCAGACCTGGAGTGAATGCACAGAGAAAAAATAGAGAAATAATACATCAATTATAACACAAGGAATAAATACACAATGAGTAACGATAACTTGGCTGTATACATGGGGTGCCAGTACCGAGTTGATTTGTTATTTGGATTTGCAGGGGTACGAAGTAATTGAGACAGATATGTATATTATACAGTACTGTGAAAAAGCATTTGCCACCTTTCTGATTTTCTCTTTTTTTGCATATTTGGGATACTGAATGTTATCAGATCTTAAACCAAAACCTTATATTAGATAAAGGGAACCTGAGTTTACGAATAACAAAATAAATGAATGCTTATTTTATTTATTTAATTAACATCCAATGTTAATGCAACACCCAATTCCTCTGTGTGAAAAAGTAATTCCCCCTTACACTCAATAACTTATTGTGCCACCTTTAGCTGCAATGACTGCAACCAAACGCTTCCTGTAGTTGTTGATTGGTCTCTCACATCACTGTGGAGGAATTTTGGCCCACTCTTCAATGTGGAACTACTTTAACTCAGCGATATTTGTGGGTTTTCAAGCATGAACTGCTCGCTTCAAGTCCTGCCACAACATCTCAATTGGGATTAGGTCTGGACTGACTAGGCCATTCCAAAACTTCAAATGTTTTACTTTTTAACCATTTTCATGTAGACTTGATTGTGTGTTATGGATCATTGTCTTGCTTCATGACCCTGCTGCACTTCAGCTTCAGCTCACTTACGGATGGCCTGACAGTCTCCTGTAGAATTCTCTGATACAGAGCAGAATTCATGCTTTCTTCTATTAAGGCAAGTCGTCCAGGTCCCGAGGCAGCAAAGCATCCCCAAACCATCACACTACCACCACCATGCTTGACCGTTGGTATAAGGTTCTTATTGTGGAATGCAGTGTTTGGTTTTTGCCTGGCATAATGGGACCCGTGTTGCCCACAAAGTCATATTTTTGACATTTGTCCATAGAACATTCTTCCAAGAGTCTTGATGTTCATCAGGTGCTTCTCCGTGTTTTTTGGCGAACTTGAGTCAACTTTTTGGATGAGATCGGTGCCATTTTGTCGGGTGAAAACCAAACACTGTATTCTGCAAGAGGCTGTCAATGTTGCAGCTGTAGAACTTGTTGAGGATTTGAGGGCCCATGGTGAATCTTTTCAGCCTCCTGAGGGGGAAGAGGCGTTGTTGTGCCTTCTTCACGACTGGGTTGGTGTGTATGGACGATGAAAATTCCTTAGTGATGTGGACACAGAGGAACTTGAAGCTCTCGACCCACTCGATTAGTCGATGTGGATGGGTGCATGCTCGGCCCTCCGTTTCCTGTAGTCCACGATCAGATCCTTTGTCTTGCTGACGTTGAGGGAGAGATTGTTGTCCTGGCAACACACTACCAGGTGACTGACCTCCTTCCTATAGGCTGTCTCATCGTCATCAGTGATCAGGCCAACCACCGTTGTGTTGTCAGCAAACTTAATGATGGTGTTGGAATCATGCGCGGCCACACAGTCATGGGTGAACAGGGAGTACAGGAGGGGACTAAGCATGGACCCCTGAGGGGCCCCTGTGTTGAGCGTCAGTGTGTCGACCCGTCAGGAATTCCAGGATCCAGTTGCAGAGGGAGTTGTTCAGTCCCTTGGGTCCTGAGCTTAGTGATGAGCTTGGAGAGCACTATGGTGTTGAACGCTGAGCTATAGTCAATGAACAGCACTCTCACGTAGGAGTTCCTCTTGTCCAGGTGGTTCAGTTGAACAGAGGATGGTGTTAGTAATATAGGTATAGAGAAACTGTATAAAGAGGCTGGGAGAAATAAAAAGAGATAGTCCACATAGAAGAAGAAGCCAATGAGAAAGAGAAAAATAAAGATAGAAAGATAGTGCTCATCTGCCTTGGAGGAGTGAAACCATCTGTGCTCCTTTGCTCTGATCATTCTGCAGTCTTTCTGCATTATGCAGCTTAAGGTGTGGGCCAAAGTCCGGTCTGTGTGTGTGTGTGTGTGTGTGTGTGTGTGTGTGTGTGTGTGTGTGTGTGTGTGTGTGTGTGTGTGTGCATGTGTGTGTGTGCGTTCATATGTGTGTGTGCATATGTGTGTGTGTGCATATGTGTGTGTGTGTGTGTGTGTGTGTGTGTGTGTGCATGTACGTGTGGGTCAATGACTCACTGTAACTACACACGACACCACACCCCTCTGTGTGCGTGCTGCTGTCATGCCGCTTGGACCTCTGGGAGAATTCTGTGACATGCCCTCTGAGTCAGCACAGCAGAACAGCTATAAACACCCCTCTATAAAGGCACACATACACACACACACATGCTATACAAAAACTCCTCAATAAAGAAAGAGAGAGATTCACACAAAGACCATATCTATGAACCCAAGTACGCCAGAGAGATACAAACATATCCCTATACCACTGATGCTGTATTGGCCCCTCTAGCTTTGCGTTGCATAATATGTACATGTGTGTATGCTGCTTATGTGGTTGCATGTGTTTTTCTCTGAGAGCTCCACCAAGTTAATGTGTAAATGATATATGCAGAGGTAATCATGTGTGCTCTGCGGAAGTGACATTTTATTCCAAAGACAGTGATGTGTATGTTACCAGGCCCTGAACATAATCACTAGCCGGTTACTCATCCCTGCATCTTAGACGCTGCTGCCCTATGTACATAGACATGGAACACTGGTCACTTTAATAATGGAACACTGGTTACTTCAATAATGTTTACATACAGTTGAAGTCGGAAGTTTACATACACCTTAGTCAAATACATTTAAACTTAGTTATTCACAATTCCTGACATTTAATCCTAGTAAAAAATTCCCTGTCTTAGGTCAGTTAGGATCACCACTTTATTTTAAGAATGTGAAATGTCAGAATAATAGTAGAGAGAATTATTTATTTCAGCTTTTATTTCTTTCATCACATTCCCAGTGGGTCAGAAGTTTACATACACTCAATTGGTATTTTGTAGCATTGCCTTTAAATTGTTTAACTTGGGTCAAACATTTCGGGTAGCCTTCCACAAGGTTTTTGGAGAAAAAGTTGGGTGAATTTTGGCACATTCCTCCTGACAGAGCTGGTGTAACTGAGTCAGGTTTGTAGGCCTCCTTGCTCGCACACGCTTTTTCAGTTCTTTTTTCAGGGTTGAGGTCAGGGCTTTGTGATGGCCACTCCAATCAATACCTTGACTTTGTTGTCCTTAAGCCATTTTGCCACAACTTTGGAAGTATGCTTGGGGTTATTGTCCATTTGGAAGACCCATTTGCGACCAAACTTTAACTTCCTGACTGATGTCTTGAGATGTTGCTTCAATATATCCACATAATTCTCCTTCCTCATGAAGCCATCTACACTGCTCAAAAAAATAAAGGGAAAACTTAAACAACACAATGTAACTCCAAGTCAATCACACTTCTGTGAAATCAAACTGTCCACTTGGGAAGCAACACTGATTGACAATAAATTTCACATGCTGTTGTGCAAATGGAATAGACAACAGGTGGAAATTATAGGCAATTAGCAAGACACGCCCAATAAAGGAGTGGTTCTGCAGGTGATAACCACAGACCACTTCTCAGTTCCTATGCTTCCTGGCTGATGTTTTGGTCACTTTTGAATGCTGGCGGTGCTTTCACTCTAGTGGTTGCATGAGACGGACTCTACAACCCACACAAATGGCTCAGGTAGTGCAGCTCATCCAGGATGGCACATCAATGCGAGCTGTGGAAAGAAGGTTTGCTGTGTCTGTCAGCGTAGTGTCCAGAGCATGGAGGCGCTACCAGGAGACAGGCCAGTACATCAGGAGACGTGGAGGAGGCCGTAGGAGGGCAACAACCCAGCAGCAGGACCGCTACCTCCGCCTTTGTGCAAGGATGAGCAGGAGGAGCACTGCCAGAGCCCTGCAAAATGACCTCCAGCAGGCCACAAATGTGCATGTGTCTGCTCAAATAGTCAGAAACAGACTCCATGAGGGTGTAATAAGGGCCCGACGTCCACAGGTGGGGGTTGTGCATACAGCCCAACACCGTGCCGGATGTTTGGCATTTGCCAGAGAACACCAAGATTGGCAAATTCGCCACTGGCGCCCTGTGCTCTTCACAGATGAAAGCAGGTTCACACTGAGAACATGTGACAGTCTGGAGACGCCGTGGAGAACGTTCTGCTGCCTGCAACATCCTCCAGCATGACCGGTTTGGCGGTGGGTCAGTCATGGTGTGGGGTGGCATTTATTTGGGGGGCCGCACAGCCCTCCATGTGCTCGCCAGAGGTAGCCTGACTGCCATTAGGTACCGAGATGAGATCCTCAGACCCCTTGTGAGACCATATGCTGGTGTGGTTGGCCCTGGGTTCCTCCTAATGCAAGACAATGCTAGACCTCATGTGGCTGGAGTGTGTCAGCAGTTCCTGCAAGAGGAAGGCATTGATGCTATGGACTGGCCCGCCCATTCCCCAGATTTGAATCCAATTGAGCACATCTGGGACATCATGTCTCGCTCCATCCACCACAGACTGTCCAGGAGTTGGCGGATGCTTTAGTCCAGGTCTGGGAGGAGATCCCTCAGGAGACCATCCGCCACCTCATCAGAAGCATGCCCAGGTCATACAGGCACGTGGAGGCCACACACACTACTGAGCCTCATTTTGACTTGTTTTAAGGACATTACATCAAAGTTGGATCAGCCTGTAGTGTGGTTTTCCACTTTAATTTTGAGTGTGACAATTTTTGTGTGATTTTGTTGTCAGCACATTCAACTATGTAAAGAAAAAAGTATTTAATAATAATATTTCATTTATTCAGATCTAGGATGTGTTATTTTGATGTTCCCTTTATTTTTTTTAGCAGTGTATTTTGTGAAGTGCACCAGTCCCTCCTGCAGCCAAGCACCCCCACAACATGATGCTACCACCCCCGTGCTTCACGGTTGGGATGGTGTTTTTCAGCATGCAAGCCTCCCCATTTTTCCTCCAAACATGACGATGGTCATTATGGCCAAACAGTTCTATTTTTGTTTCATCAGACCAGAGGACATTTCTCCAAAAAGTGCGATCTTTGTCCCCATGTGCAGTTGCAAACCGTAGTCTGGCTTTTTTGTGGCGGTTTTGGAGCAGTGGCTTCTTCCTTGCTGAGCGGCCTTTCAGGTTATGTCGATATAGGACTTGTTTTACTGTGGATATAGATACTTTTGTACCTGTTTCCTCCTGCATCTTCACAAGGTCCTTTGCTGTTGTTATGGGATTGATTTGCACTTTTCACACCAAAGTATGTTAATCTCTAGAAGACAGAACGCGTCTCCTTCCTGAGCGGTATGACAGCGTCGTGGTCCCATAGTGTTTATACTTGCGTACCGTTGTTTGTACAGATGAACATTGTACCTACAGGTGTTTGGAAATTGGTCCCAAGGATGAACCAGAGGTCTTGGCTGATTTCTTTTGATTTTCCCATGATGTCAAGCAAAGAGGCACTGAGTTTGACGGTAGGCCTTGAAATACATCCACAGGTACACCTCCAATTGACTCAAATGATGTCAATTAGCCTACCAGTAGCTTCTAAAGACATAATTTTCTGAAATTTTCCAAGCTGTTTAAAGGCACAGTCAACTTAGTGTATGTAAGCTTCTGACCCACTGGAATTGTGATACGGTGAATTATTAGTGAAATAATCTGTCTGTAAACAATTGTTGGAAAAGTTACTTGTGTCATGCACAAAGTAGATGTCCTAAGCGACTTGCCAAAACTATAGTTTGTTAACAAGAACTTTGTGGAGTGGTTGAAAAACGAGTTTTAATGACTCCAATCTATGTGTATGGAAACTTTCGACTTCAACTGTATATATATACCAGACTCAGACATTGCTCGCACTAATATTTCTAAATTCCATTTTCTTACTTTTAGGTTTGTGTGTATTGTTGTGTGTTTATAATGCCAAAGAAGCCTTTGTTTGGAGGATATATTGTTGTTAGGCTTAAGACAAAGTCGAGTGGCGGCAAACCGTGCCAATATATCCTCCAAACACCGGCTTCGAGGGCATTATCACTTTTATACAATGGGCTACCAACATATTCAAATAATGATTTCATCCTTCCACAAGATATAGTCCCGACACAAATCTAGGGTTGCTACGGCTGGTTGTTCGTTCTACCAGTTTGGTTGCTAGAGACGCGACCCAGTCGTTCAGTCTTTTTGTTCTGTATCTATGGATGCAACCCAGTCGTTCGTTCTAAATGTTCCATTGCCATACTGGCTGGCAATGTTCTTATCCCTTGCTTGCTAGCTAACCATCTACTGCTAACTTACAGTCACGTCAAAAGGTTTAGCCAGAATAACACTAAAGCAGCTGCATTTGCATTTGTTTAAGTTGTTTTCGAGATAAATTTATTTGGATATATCCATAACAATGAGCTATTGAGTCGCGATTTCGCCTGGCATAGAAAATGTGCTCACTCGTCCGGACACTCTGTTATTCAGAGGAGCTAGCCAACAACACAGCTAACACAATCACTTCAAACTGGAGCTGGAAAGACTGCAAACTAGCTGCACTTTGTTTCGTGGTACCTTTTTTCAATTTACATTTCTTTGTATATATCCATAAAAATTATGTGAGCTGATTCATGATTTCGACTGGCTGAGAGACGCTGCCTGACTGCCTGCCTCGTCCCAACCCCCAACACGTTAATTACTATGGGACAGGTGGAGATCAAATTTGAATATTTAAACTGTTGCAAATGTCGGAGGGACAGACAGCAAGGTTTATACAAATCTTAGCTGTTGAAAACGAAATGTTAGTCTAAAAGAAATGTAAGATAATGTCTAGATCAAGTTTAGAAATTGCTTGGTTGGGCTGATGAGACAGTGGATTGCGCAGTCAGATTTTTTATATTTTAAAATTTTTTAAAATTTTTATTAACAACAAATCAATACAGAAAGTACATGAGGGAACATAAGTATATATAGATTATATACAATGGACAATCGAGCTTGGGGGTACAATATCACATTACAATTACACAAGGACCTTAAGGGACATACATACACTTTCAGTTCTAACAGCTTTTTTTGTTAGTAGAGTATCTAACTGTCTTAAAATACAGATCAATTTATTTTTGTAGGGTAAGAACATGTTTTTTTGTTTGTAAATTTACATTTGTGTATATGAAATTTGGCCAAAAGAATAATGAAATTAATTACATAAAAATGTTTCAGCTTATTTCTATTGTATGTAAAGAACCCAAGCAGTACATCTCTCCACAATAGTGTAATATCTTCATAAATGTGTTCAATTATAAATCTACTGATGTCTTGCCACGGTTTTCTTACATGAATACAATGCCAAAAAAGATGCAACACTGTTTCTGGGTGGTCATTACAAAAGGAGCTATTTGAGTTGATGTTTTCCTTAAACTTCTTCATATAGTGGTTGGCAGGATAATAATTATGAATAATTTTAAAGGAAACTTCCTTAATTTTGTTAACAAGTAGGTATTAATGTGTGGCAACATCCAAACTTTTTTCCAACAGATATTATCAATAAATCCATTCCAATAAGGCATGACATAAGGTATAGATACAACATCCTGCTGAAACAAGGATCGTATCGCTCTGTTGTTGAATGGACCAAAAGAGAAACAAATCTTTCCTACTGATGAGTCAACAGGGTCAATAGAAGGTAGGCTCTGAGGGTCAGGTCTTGACACGTTCCTGAATAACAGAGCAACACCTGAGGGAATGGCATCTAAAACAATTGCAAAATCTTTAGGTGTTACAGGGACCTTGTAAAGTGATAAGAATTCCTTATAACTGAGTAAAAGACCCTCTGCATTTACCAGTTGGCTCACCAATAGGATATTATTTCGGAACCAATATTCTAAAAACAAATAATTATTTTTATACAATATATCCCGATTATTCCATATATAATATCTGTGTGGAGAAAAATTGTGTTTATAAGTCCAGAAAATTCAGTCCACCATTCTCATAAGTGTTCATTGCAACAGTTTTCCTAATGTAATGAGTACGGCTTCTCCAAAGAAAGTTGAAAAGCATCTGGTCTATCTCCTTGCTTATTTTACTGTCAAGATATAAAGATAAGTGCACCATATGGACTCTACCTTTTAAAGTCTCTCTGTAGCCATTGATTTAGTTTCTTCTGGGTATTTTTAATAAGAGGGTTAAAATTTAGTAAGCTTTTAGACTTTTGATCCTTTGTAATGGTTATGCCTAAATATGTAAGTTCTTCTTTTTCTGGAATACCATAATATGAAGGTGTCACACAATATTTGACAGCTTTGAGTTCACATTTATTCATGTTATGGTATAGACCAGACGCTTTGGGAAAGTATTGTATCACATTGATCGATATGGGAATTTGGTTAGCGTCTTTCATAAAAAGTGTACTATCATCAGCCAGCTGGCTTATAATAATTTCTTTACCAGCTATGGAGATACCTTGTACAGGACTATTATTTAAAGAATTTGCAAGAAGTTGGGTGATTAATAAAAACAGGTACGTAGAGATAGGACAACCTTGCCTAATTCCTCTCTTTAACTCAAATCTAAGTGAGGTGCCATATTTCAATTTGATAGAGCTGTTACCATTTGCATAGAGAGTCTTAATAGCCTTGCAGAAAAAATCCCCAAAGCCAAGTCTCTCAAGGGAGTGGAAGAGGAACTGATGCTCTACTGTGTCAAATGCTTTATAAAAATAAAAATAATAATATGAAGCTATCCTCAGTTAGTAGGTCTGAGTAGTCAAGTATGTCTAATACTAGTCTGACATTGTTAGAAATATGTCTGTTCCTCATGAAGCCAGACTGTGTTTCATCAATGATTGCATCCAGGACTTCTTTAATTATTTTTGCAAGTAGTAAGGCTAATATCTTATAGTCATTATGTAGAAGACAAATTGGACGCCAGTTATCGATGAGCAGCACTTCTTTTTTAGTATCAGTGTTATTAACCCCTGACTCATTGTAGGAGGGAGAACATTGTTTTTAATACTCTCTAAAAAGACTTCAAATAGGAAGGGAGCTACTTGTTCAGAAAATAATTTGTCAAATTCTGATGTAATTCCATCAACACCTGGTGATTTATTGTTCTTTAGATGTTTGATAGACTCTATAATCTCTTCAATTTTGTTCATCACACTGTTTAGATTCTATGTCACTGTTAGAGTGAACATTATTCAGTGAGTTAAAAAACATATCTGTGGATTCCTGACAGTACGTAGAGCTATACAATTTTCTGTAAAAATTGCTACAGTATTTCATCTTTAATAACACCATCAATGTTTAACTTATGGATAGTGTTATTTTTAGAGTGACATTTCTCAAGTCTAAAGAAATAAGATGAATTCTGTTCTCCCTCCTCAATCCATTTTGTCCTAGATCTAATAAAGGCTCCTTCTGCTTTTAATTTATATATTATCCAGTTAATTTTGTAACTCAATTAGTTCCATCTTCTCCTCCCCCGAGAGGTTGGCTGGTAGACATTGTTATTCTTTCCCACACTTTTTTCATCTTTTGCCACTCTCGTTTTCACATGCTTGATTTCACCACATGCAAACTCCAGTCTTTTTCAAGCCTTCGATAACCATGGTGTTCGCGCCAACCATTTTCTCAATGGCGTCAGACCTGTAGTTGATGAGTAAGGAGAGGGTAGCCACGATGTCAGAGTTCATGTTGAGTTTTTTGGAGGGTGGAGGTTTGCACGGAGTAATCGGTAAAGAGGGGAATTCGTCATCTTCAACAGCATTCGAAAGCATGATATTATCCATAGGGCAAGCGTAGTTATGGCAGTTGTCTATAAGCACGTTTCTCTCTTGTTGATTAGCATTAGAACGGCTAACTTCTTCCTTTTTTTTTTTGACACGACTTTGCATGGACATGCCGAAATAAATTAGCCAATTATTATTCCAGTAACAGGAAATGTCTTATATCTTAAACAAATAAAAATAGCAATGACTGTAAACTTGTTTTTTTCACAATCTTTCTGAAGTTTGGTACGGAGCTTGGTAAAAAAGCGTCTGTTCAAGCCCCCATCTTGGCACCTTCGATTGCGCAGTCAGATGGAACAGAGTAAATAGGCATTTTAACATCAAAGATTTAGCAGGTGGTAAGTTGTCAAAAAGACACCGGCTGGAATGCGGTTTTAATCAATTCAGGATTAGACCCACCCATTGTATAATGTTAGATATTACTGCACTGTTAGAGCTAGAAACACAAGCATTTCGCTACACCTGCAATAACATCTGCTAAATATGTGTATGCATCCAATACACATGTTTATTTGATTTGATATCATAAAACTGGTTGTTTGCATCCTGGATTCTGATTGATATGCGGAAGTTGTAGGACAACAAATCCCGCAAAATACCATCAGGTGTTAATGTCATCAATCCACTGTCTCGCAGCCCAGGCAGGAAATTCAGAAACTTCATCTCCCGCAGGAAAAAAGCATCTACACATTATTTTTCCATGCTACTATTTGTTTTGCAACCGTCTGGCTCTACAACCTGTGCAACAATGTATCATTTTACAAATGTGATCACTCCCATTCCAGTAGGCTAGCTAACCCAAGAAAGAACCGTAAACACTCTGAATTCCATTCATTCATTAAACAGCACAGTGCGGTCTATGTAGGTCAATTGGATATTTATTAAATCGTTATTTATTGAGGTTCTTGTCTCTCACCATCATTGAATCTCTGCTAGCTAGCTACATGCCATTGATTTGTTTAGCATAGCAACGTCGAATGAATAGAATTATTAAAAACGGGGTCAAAACATGAGAAAATAACTAACAACCAGCCTACTTGGATAGCACCTTCAGAAAAAACAAAAACAAATGTACTCATAATAATATTTGT